>NW_028269932.1:0-39710 GCF_054644295.1 Miniopterus natalensis | reverse complement strand
TATGACACAACTCAAGAGCAGGTAGCTACATTCTGCACAGTACAAAATGCATATGAATTCCTGGCTGAAAACTCACTCCAGAAGGAACAAATGCTTGTGTTTCTCTCCGAAAGAACACTCAGCGACTATTCTTTCGCTTGCTCCTTCCAAGTCTTGGTAGAAACGTGTGTTTTCACTGCGGTAATACGTTTTAGGATGCATTGTTTCAATCTCTTGCAAGACTCATGTTGTTTCTTAGACAATGTGGAAACACAAGGAGTATGTTTCCCAGTTCACTTGAAGCCAGGAAAACGCACACTGCATC
Source organism: Miniopterus natalensis (assembly GCF_054644295.1). Taxonomy (NCBI): domain Eukaryota; kingdom Metazoa; phylum Chordata; class Mammalia; order Chiroptera; family Miniopteridae; genus Miniopterus; species Miniopterus natalensis. The sequence goes on along the minus strand of NW_028269932.1, from coordinate 39,406 downwards.
ACTCTTCCTCAAACACGCTCTTTCACCTGATGCTTTGGAATGTTCAAGAAAGCAGAAAAGAAGGGCATTTTGCAGTGAAATTCAGACGGGCATGTACAAAAGATCACTTCTATTCTTTGCAGAGTGCAAAAGCGTAATCGACTTCATGTTCTCAAAGAAACCCATATATTTTCCAAGGGACCTGAAGTAAGACTTTCACAAAAAGATGTGTTTGTGTGTCTGCTTTGAAAGGAGCTCTAAGTTGTGTATTCAGTGCTGTAGAATGACACACTCTACATAGAATACTCAGCATTTTGGGGAGACCAACATGCTGCAAACTGAAACTGCTACAAGGTGTGTGTAGCATACAGAAAGAAGGCTTGTCGTTTCAAAGAAAGAAGAGGAAACCAAAATCCAGGTAGGGGAAGGAGCACACCAGTATGGGAGATGTACATGTGGACAGTTTCAAGCACCAGCTCTTTGTGGACACTTGGAAACAGCGCTGTGAAAAAATTTCGTACGAAGCAGGATTTGGACAAAGTTGAAAGACCTTCCAAAACCAACCCTAAAGAACTGAGCCAAACAATGAATGTTGCAATAAGCTCCTCCAGAAAGGTGCTTCTATGACACAAACTCCCGAGCAGGTAGCTACTTTCTGCACAGTACAAAATGCATACGAATTCCTGGCTGAAAACTCATTCCAGAAGGACGAAATGCATGTCTTTCTCTCAAAAGGAACACTCAGCCACTAGGCTTTTGCTTGCTCCTTCAAAGTCTTTGTCGAAACGTGTGTTTTCACTGCTGGAATACGTTTTAGGAAGCATTGTTTCAATCTCTTGCAAACCTCATGTTTCTTACACAATGTGGAAAACTAAGGAGTATGTTTCGCAAATCACTTGAAATCTAGGGAAACGCACCCTGCATCACTCTTGCTCAAACACGCTCTTTCTCCTAATGTGTTGAGAACATTCAAGAAACCAGAAAACAAGGGCATTTTGCACTGAAACTCAGACGGGCATGTAGAGGAGGTCATTTCGTTTGGTAGTAGAGTGCAAAAGCATCATTGACTTCATGTTCTCGTTGAAACCCTTACATTTCCAAGTGAAAAGAAGTAGGACTTTCACAAAAAGATGTGTTTGCGTGTCTGTGGTGAAAGGAGCTCTAAGTTGTGTATTCAGTGCTGGAGAGTGACACACTCTACACAGGTTACACAGCGTTTTAGGAGCACCAACATGCTGCAAACTGGAACTGCTACAAGGTGTGTGTAGCATGCAGAAAGAAGGCTTGTCATTTCAAAGAAAGAGAGAAAACCAAAATCCAGGTAGTGAAACGAGCACACCAGCATGGGAGATGTGCATGTGGACAGTTTCCCAGGAGCAGCTCTTTGCTGGACACTTGGAAAGAGCGCTGTGAAAAGATTTCATACGAAGCGGATTTGGACAAAGTTGAAAGACCTTCCAAAACCAACCCTAAAGAACTGAGCCAAACAAAGAATGTTGCAATAAGCTCCTCCAGGAAAGGTGCTTCTATGACACAACTCAAGAGCAGGTAGCTACATTCTGCACAGTACAAAATGCATATGAATTCCTGGCTGAAAACTCACTCCAGAAGGAACAAATGCTTGTGTTTCTCTCCGAAAGAACACTCAGCGACTATTCTTTCGCTTGCTCCTTCCAAGTCTTGGTAGAAACGTGTGTTTTCACTGCGGTAATACGTTTTAGGATGCATTGTTTCAATCTCTTGCAAGACTCATGTTGTTTCTTAGACAATGTGGAAACACAAGGAGTATGTTTCCCAGTTCACTTGAAAGCAGGAAAACGCACACTGCATCACTCTTCCTCAAACACGCTCTTTCACCTGATGCTTTGGGAATGTTCAAGAAAGCAGAAAAGAAGGGCATTTTGCAGTGAAATTCAGACGGGCATGTACAAAAGATCACTTCTATTCTTTGCAGAGTGCAAAAGCGTAATCGACTTCATGTTCTCAAGAAACCCATATATTTTCCAAGGGACCTGAAGTAAGACTTTCACAAAAAGATGTGTTTGTGTGTCTGCTTTGAAAGGAGCTCTAAGTTGTGTATTCAGTGCTGTAGAATGACACACTCTACATAGAATACTCAGCATTTTGGGGAGACCAACATGCTGCAAACTGAAACTGCTACAAGGTGTGTGTAGCATACAGAAAGAAGGCTTGTCGTTTCAAAGAAAGAAGAGGAAACCAAAATCCAGGTAGGGGAAGGAGCACACCAGTATGGGAGATGTACATGTGGACAGTTCAAGCACCAGCTCTTTGTGGACACTTGGAAACCAGCGCTGTGAAAAAATTTCGTACGAAGCAGGATTTGGACAAAGTTGAAAGACCTTCCAAAACCAACCCTAAAGAACTGAGCCAAACAATGAATGTTGCAATAAGCTCCTCCAGAAAGGTGCTTCTATGACACAACTCCCGAGCAGGTAGCTACTTTCTGCACAGTACAAAATGCATACGAATTCCTGGCTGAAAACTCATTCCAGAAGGACGAAATGCATGTCTTTCTCTCAAAAGGAACACTCAGCCACTAGGCTTTTGCTTGCTCCTTCAAAGTCTTTGTCGAAACGTGTGTTTTCACTGCTGGAATACGTTTTAGGAAGCATTGTTTCAATCTCTTGCAAACCTCATGTTTCTTACACAATGTGGAAAACTAAGGAGTATGTTTCGCAAATCACTTGAAATCTAGGGAAACGCACCCTGCATCACTCTTGCTCAAACACGCTCTTTCTCCTAATGTGTTGAGAACATTCAAGAAACCAGAAAACAAGGGCATTTTGCACTGAAACTCAGACGGGCATGTAGAGGAGGTCATTTCGTTTGGTAGTAGAGTGCAAAAGCATCATTGACTTCATGTTCTCGTTGAAACCCTTACATTTCCAAGTGAAAAGAAGTAGGACTTTCACAAAAAGATGTGTTTGCGTGTCTGTGGTGAAAGGAGCTCTAAGTTGTGTATTCAGTGCTGGAGAGTGACACACTCTACACAGGTTACACAGCGTTTTAGGAGCACCAACATGCTGCAAACTGGAACTGCTACAAGGTGTGTGTAGCATGCAGAAAGAAGGCTTGTCATTTCAAAGAAAGAAGAGAAAACCAAAATCCAGGTAGTGAAACGAGCACACCAGCATGGGAGATGTGCATGTGGACAGTTTCCAGGAGCAGCTCTTTGTGGACACTTGGAAAGAGCGCTGTGAAAAGATTTCATACGAAGCGGATTTGGACAAAGTTGAAAGACCTTCCAAAACCAACCCTAAAGAACTGAGCCAAACAAAGAATGTTGCAATAAGCTCCTCCAGGAAAGGTGCTTCTATGACACAACTCAAGAGCAGGTAGCTACATTCTGCACAGTACAAAATGCATATGAATTCCTGGCTGAAAACTCACTCCAGAAGGAACAAATGCTTGTGTTTCTCTCCGAAAGAACACTCAGCGACTATTCTTTCGCTTGCTCCTTCCAAGTCTTGGTAGAAACGTGTGTTTTCACTGCGGTAATACGTTTTAGGATGCATTGTTTCAATCTCTTGCAAGACTCATGTTGTTTCTTAGACAATGTGGAAACACAAGGAGTATGTTTCCCAGTTCACTTGAAAGCCAGGAAAACGCACACTGCATCACTCTTCCTCAAACACGCTCTTTCACCTGATGCTTTGGGAATGTTCAAGAAAGCAGAAAAGAAGGGCATTTTGCAGTGAAATTCAGACGGGCATGTACAAAAGATCACTTCTATTCTTTGCAGAGTGCAAAAGCGTAATCGACTTCATGTTCTCAAAGAAACCCATATATTTTCCAAGGGACCTGAAGTAAGACTTTCACAAAAAGATGTGTTTGTGTGTCTGCTTTGAAAGGAGCTCTAAGTTGTGTATTCAGTGCTGTAGAATGACACACTCTACATAGAATACTCAGCATTTTGGGGAGACCAACATGCTGCAAACTGAAACTGCTACAAGGTGTGTGTAGCATACAGAAAGAAGGCTTGTCGTTTCAAAGAAAGAAGAGGAAACCAAAATCCAGGTAGGGGAAGGAGCACACCAGTATGGGAGATGTACATGTGGACAGTTTCAAGCACCAGCTCTTTGTGGACACTTGGAAACAGCGCTGTGAAAAAATTTCGTACGAAGCAGGATTTGGACAAAGTTGAAAGACCTTCCAAAACCAACCCTAAAGAACTGAGCCAAACAATGAATGTTGCAATAAGCTCCTCCAGAAAGGTGCTTCTATGACACAACTCCCGAGCAGGTAGCTACTTTCTGCACAGTACAAAATGCATACGAATTCCTGGCTGAAAACTCATTCCAGAAGGACGAAATGCATGTCTTTCTCTCAAAAGGAACACTCAGCCACTAGGCTTTTGCTTGCTCCTTCAAAGTCTTTGTCGAAACGTGTGTTTTCACTGCTGGAATACGTTTTAGGAAGCATTGTTTCAATCTCTTGCAAACCTCATGTTTCTTACACAATGTGGAAAACTAAGGAGTATGTTTCGCAAATCACTTGAAATCTAGGGAAACGCACCCTGCATCACTCTTGCTCAAACACGCTCTTTCTCCTAATGTGTTGAGAACATTCAAGAAACCAGAAAACAAGGGCATTTTGCACTGAAACTCAGACGGGCATGTAGAGGAGGTCATTTCGTTTGGTAGTAGAGTGCAAAAGCATCATTGACTTCATGTTCTCGTTGAAACCCTTACATTTCCAAGTGAAAAGAAGTAGGACTTTCACAAAAAGATGTGTTTGCGTGTCTGTGGTGAAAGGAGCTCTAAGTTGTGTATTCAGTGCTGGAGAGTGACACACTCTACACAGGTTACACAGCGTTTTAGGAGCACCAACATGCTGCAAACTGGAACTGCTACAAGGTGTGTGTAGCATGCAGAAAGAAGGCTTGTCATTTCAAAGAAAGAAGAGAAAACCAAAATCCAGGTAGTGAAACGAGCACACCAGCATGGGAGATGTGCATGTGGACAGTTTCCAGGAGCAGCTCTTTGTGGACACTTGGAAAGAGCGCTGTGAAAAGATTTCATACGAAGCGGATTTGGACAAAGTTGAAAGACCTTCCAAAACCAACCCTAAAGAACTGAGCCAAACAAAGAATGTTGCAATAAGCTCCTCCAGGAAAGGTGCTTCTATGACACAACTCAAGAGCAGGTAGCTACATTCTGCACAGTACAAAATGCATATGAATTCCTGGCTGAAAACTCACTCCAGAAGGAACAAATGCTTGTGTTTCTCTCCGAAAGAACACTCAGCGACTATTCTTTCGCTTGCTCCTTCCAAGTCTTGGTAGAAACGTGTGTTTTCACTGCGGTAATACGTTTTAGGATGCATTGTTTCAATCTCTTGCAAGACTCATGTTGTTTCTTAGACAATGTGGAAACACAAGGAGTATGTTTCCCAGTTCACTTGAAAGCCAGGAAAACGCACACTGCATCACTCTTCCTCAAACACGCTCTTTCACCTGATGCTTTGGGAATGTTCAAGAAAGCAGAAAAGAAGGGCATTTTGCAGTGAAATTCAGACGGGCATGTACAAAAGATCACTTCTATTCTTTGCAGAGTGCAAAAGCGTAATCGACTTCATGTTCTCAAAGAAACCCATATATTTTCCAAGGGACCTGAAGTAAGACTTTCACAAAAAGATGTGTTTGTGTGTCTGCTTTGAAAGGAGCTCTAAGTTGTGTATTCAGTGCTGTAGAATGACACACTCTACATAGAATACTCAGCATTTTGGGGAGACCAACATGCTGCAAACTGAAACTGCTACAAGGTGTGTGTAGCATACAGAAAGAAGGCTTGTCGTTTCAAAGAAAGAAGAGGAAACCAAAATCCAGGTAGGGGAAGGAGCACACCAGTATGGGAGATGTACATGTGGACAGTTTCAAGCACCAGCTCTTTGTGGACACTTGGAAACAGCGCTGTGAAAAAATTTCGTACGAAGCAGGATTTGGACAAAGTTGAAAGACCTTCCAAAACCAACCCTAAAGAACTGAGCCAAACAATGAATGTTGCAATAAGCTCCTCCAGAAAGGTGCTTCTATGACACAACTCCCGAGCAGGTAGCTACTTTCTGCACAGTACAAAATGCATACGAATTCCTGGCTGAAAACTCATTCCAGAAGGACGAAATGCATGTCTTTCTCTCAAAAGGAACACTCAGCCACTAGGCTTTTGCTTGCTCCTTCAAAGTCTTTGTCGAAACGTGTGTTTTCACTGCTGGAATACGTTTTAGGAAGCATTGTTTCAATCTCTTGCAAACCTCATGTTTCTTACACAATGTGGAAAACTAAGGAGTATGTTTCGCAAATCACTTGAAATCTAGGGAAACGCACCCTGCATCACTCTTGCTCAAACACGCTCTTTCTCCTAATGTGTTGAGAACATTCAAGAAACCAGAAAACAAGGGCATTTTGCACTGAAACTCAGACGGGCATGTAGAGGAGGTCATTTCGTTTGGTAGTAGAGTGCAAAAGCATCATTGACTTCATGTTCTCGTTGAAACCCTTACATTTCCAAGTGAAAAGAAGTAGGACTTTCACAAAAAGATGTGTTTGCGTGTCTGTGGTGAAAGGAGCTCTAAGTTGTGTATTCAGTGCTGGAGAGTGACACACTCTACACAGGTTACACAGCGTTTTAGGAGCACCAACATGCTGCAAACTGGAACTGCTACAAGGTGTGTGTAGCATGCAGAAAGAAGGCTTGTCATTTCAAAGAAAGAAGAGAAAACCAAAATCCAGGTAGTGAAACGAGCACACCAGCATGGGAGATGTGCATGTGGACAGTTTCCAGGAGCAGCTCTTTGTGGACACTTGGAAAGAGCGCTGTGAAAAGATTTCATACGAAGCGGATTTGGACAAAGTTGAAAGACCTTCCAAAACCAACCCTAAAGAACTGAGCCAAACAAAGAATGTTGCAATAAGCTCCTCCAGGAAAGGTGCTTCTATGACACAACTCAAGAGCAGGTAGCTACATTCTGCACAGTACAAAATGCATATGAATTCCTGGCTGAAAACTCACTCCAGAAGGAACAAATGCTTGTGTTTCTCTCCGAAAGAACACTCAGCGACTATTCTTTCGCTTGCTCCTTCCAAGTCTTGGTAGAAACGTGTGTTTTCACTGCGGTAATACGTTTTAGGATGCATTGTTTCAATCTCTTGCAAGACTCATGTTGTTTCTTAGACAATGTGGAAACACAAGGAGTATGTTTCCCAGTTCACTTGAAAGCCAGGAAAACGCACACTGCATCACTCTTCCTCAAACACGCTCTTTCACCTGATGCTTTGGGAATGTTCAAGAAAGCAGAAAAGAAGGGCATTTTGCAGTGAAATTCAGACGGGCATGTACAAAAGATCACTTCTATTCTTTGCAGAGTGCAAAAGCGTAATCGACTTCATGTTCTCAAAGAAACCCATATATTTTCCAAGGGACCTGAAGTAAGACTTTCACAAAAAGATGTGTTTGTGTGTCTGCTTTGAAAGGAGCTCTAAGTTGTGTATTCAGTGCTGTAGAATGACACACTCTACATAGAATACTCAGCATTTTGGGGAGACCAACATGCTGCAAACTGAAACTGCTACAAGGTGTGTGTAGCATACAGAAAGAAGGCTTGTCGTTTCAAAGAAAGAAGAGGAAACCAAAATCCAGGTAGGGGAAGGAGCACACCAGTATGGGAGATGTACATGTGGACAGTTTCAAGCACCAGCTCTTTGTGGACACTTGGAAACAGCGCTGTGAAAAAATTTCGTACGAAGCAGGATTTGGACAAAGTTGAAAGACCTTCCAAAACCAACCCTAAAGAACTGAGCCAAACAATGAATGTTGCAATAAGCTCCTCCAGAAAGGTGCTTCTATGACACAACTCCCGAGCAGGTAGCTACTTTCTGCACAGTACAAAATGCATACGAATTCCTGGCTGAAAACTCATTCCAGAAGGACGAAATGCATGTCTTTCTCTCAAAAGGAACACTCAGCCACTAGGCTTTTGCTTGCTCCTTCAAAGTCTTTGTCGAAACGTGTGTTTTCACTGCTGGAATACGTTTTAGGAAGCATTGTTTCAATCTCTTGCAAACCTCATGTTTCTTACACAATGTGGAAAACTAAGGAGTATGTTTCGCAAATCACTTGAAATCTAGGGAAACGCACCCTGCATCACTCTTGCTCAAACACGCTCTTTCTCCTAATGTGTTGAGAACATTCAAGAAACCAGAAAACAAGGGCATTTTGCACTGAAACTCAGACGGGCATGTAGAGGAGGTCATTTCGTTTGGTAGTAGAGTGCAAAAGCATCATTGACTTCATGTTCTCGTTGAAACCCTTACATTTCCAAGTGAAAAGAAGTAGGACTTTCACAAAAAGATGTGTTTGCGTGTCTGTGGTGAAAGGAGCTCTAAGTTGTGTATTCAGTGCTGGAGAGTGACACACTCTACACAGGTTACACAGCGTTTTAGGAGCACCAACATGCTGCAAACTGGAACTGCTACAAGGTGTGTGTAGCATGCAGAAAGAAGGCTTGTCATTTCAAAGAAAGAAGAGAAAACCAAAATCCAGGTAGTGAAACGAGCACACCAGCATGGGAGATGTGCATGTGGACAGTTTCCAGGAGCAGCTCTTTGTGGACACTTGGAAAGAGCGCTGTGAAAAGATTTCATACGAAGCGGATTTGGACAAAGTTGAAAGACCTTCCAAAACCAACCCTAAAGAACTGAGCCAAACAAAGAATGTTGCAATAAGCTCCTCCAGGAAAGGTGCTTCTATGACACAACTCAAGAGCAGGTAGCTACATTCTGCACAGTACAAAATGCATATGAATTCCTGGCTGAAAACTCACTCCAGAAGGAACAAATGCTTGTGTTTCTCTCCGAAAGAACACTCAGCGACTATTCTTTCGCTTGCTCCTTCCAAGTCTTGGTAGAAACGTGTGTTTTCACTGCGGTAATACGTTTTAGGATGCATTGTTTCAATCTCTTGCAAGACTCATGTTGTTTCTTAGACAATGTGGAAACACAAGGAGTATGTTTCCCAGTTCACTTGAAAGCCAGGAAAACGCACACTGCATCACTCTTCCTCAAACACGCTCTTTCACCTGATGCTTTGGGAATGTTCAAGAAAGCAGAAAAGAAGGGCATTTTGCAGTGAAATTCAGACGGGCATGTACAAAAGATCACTTCTATTCTTTGCAGAGTGCAAAAGCGTAATCGACTTCATGTTCTCAAAGAAACCCATATATTTTCCAAGGGACCTGAAGTAAGACTTTCACAAAAAGATGTGTTTGTGTGTCTGCTTTGAAAGGAGCTCTAAGTTGTGTATTCAGTGCTGTAGAATGACACACTCTACATAGAATACTCAGCATTTTGGGGAGACCAACATGCTGCAAACTGAAACTGCTACAAGGTGTGTGTAGCATACAGAAAGAAGGCTTGTCGTTTCAAAGAAAGAAGAGGAAACCAAAATCCAGGTAGGGGAAGGAGCACACCAGTATGGGAGATGTACATGTGGACAGTTTCAAGCACCAGCTCTTTGTGGACACTTGGAAACAGCGCTGTGAAAAAATTTCGTACGAAGCAGGATTTGGACAAAGTTGAAAGACCTTCCAAAACCAACCCTAAAGAACTGAGCCAAACAATGAATGTTGCAATAAGCTCCTCCAGAAAGGTGCTTCTATGACACAACTCCCGAGCAGGTAGCTACTTTCTGCACAGTACAAAATGCATACGAATTCCTGGCTGAAAACTCATTCCAGAAGGACGAAATGCATGTCTTTCTCTCAAAAGGAACACTCAGCCACTAGGCTTTTGCTTGCTCCTTCAAAGTCTTTGTCGAAACGTGTGTTTTCACTGCTGGAATACGTTTTAGGAAGCATTGTTTCAATCTCTTGCAAACCTCATGTTTCTTACACAATGTGGAAAACTAAGGAGTATGTTTCGCAAATCACTTGAAATCTAGGGAAACGCACCCTGCATCACTCTTGCTCAAACACGCTCTTTCTCCTAATGTGTTGAGAACATTCAAGAAACCAGAAAACAAGGGCATTTTGCACTGAAACTCAGACGGGCATGTAGAGGAGGTCATTTCGTTTGGTAGTAGAGTGCAAAAGCATCATTGACTTCATGTTCTCGTTGAAACCCTTACATTTCCAAGTGAAAAGAAGTAGGACTTTCACAAAAAGATGTGTTTGCGTGTCTGTGGTGAAAGGAGCTCTAAGTTGTGTATTCAGTGCTGGAGAGTGACACACTCTACACAGGTTACACAGCGTTTTAGGAGCACCAACATGCTGCAAACTGGAACTGCTACAAGGTGTGTGTAGCATGCAGAAAGAAGGCTTGTCATTTCAAAGAAAGAAGAGAAAACCAAAATCCAGGTAGTGAAACGAGCACACCAGCATGGGAGATGTGCATGTGGACAGTTTCCAGGAGCAGCTCTTTGTGGACACTTGGAAAGAGCGCTGTGAAAAGATTTCATACGAAGCGGATTTGGACAAAGTTGAAAGACCTTCCAAAACCAACCCTAAAGAACTGAGCCAAACAAAGAATGTTGCAATAAGCTCCTCCAGGAAAGGTGCTTCTATGACACAACTCAAGAGCAGGTAGCTACATTCTGCACAGTACAAAATGCATATGAATTCCTGGCTGAAAACTCACTCCAGAAGGAACAAATGCTTGTGTTTCTCTCCGAAAGAACACTCAGCGACTATTCTTTCGCTTGCTCCTTCCAAGTCTTGGTAGAAACGTGTGTTTTCACTGCGGTAATACGTTTTAGGATGCATTGTTTCAATCTCTTGCAAGACTCATGTTGTTTCTTAGACAATGTGGAAACACAAGGAGTATGTTTCCCAGTTCACTTGAAAGCCAGGAAAACGCACACTGCATCACTCTTCCTCAAACACGCTCTTTCACCTGATGCTTTGGGAATGTTCAAGAAAGCAGAAAAGAAGGGCATTTTGCAGTGAAATTCAGACGGGCATGTACAAAAGATCACTTCTATTCTTTGCAGAGTGCAAAAGCGTAATCGACTTCATGTTCTCAAAGAAACCCATATATTTTCCAAGGGACCTGAAGTAAGACTTTCACAAAAAGATGTGTTTGTGTGTCTGCTTTGAAAGGAGCTCTAAGTTGTGTATTCAGTGCTGTAGAATGACACACTCTACATAGAATACTCAGCATTTTGGGGAGACCAACATGCTGCAAACTGAAACTGCTACAAGGTGTGTGTAGCATACAGAAAGAAGGCTTGTCGTTTCAAAGAAAGAAGAGGAAACCAAAATCCAGGTAGGGGAAGGAGCACACCAGTATGGGAGATGTACATGTGGACAGTTTCAAGCACCAGCTCTTTGTGGACACTTGGAAACAGCGCTGTGAAAAAATTTCGTACGAAGCAGGATTTGGACAAAGTTGAAAGACCTTCCAAAACCAACCCTAAAGAACTGAGCCAAACAATGAATGTTGCAATAAGCTCCTCCAGAAAGGTGCTTCTATGACACAACTCCCGAGCAGGTAGCTACTTTCTGCACAGTACAAAATGCATACGAATTCCTGGCTGAAAACTCATTCCAGAAGGACGAAATGCATGTCTTTCTCTCAAAAGGAACACTCAGCCACTAGGCTTTTGCTTGCTCCTTCAAAGTCTTTGTCGAAACGTGTGTTTTCACTGCTGGAATACGTTTTAGGAAGCATTGTTTCAATCTCTTGCAAACCTCATGTTTCTTACACAATGTGGAAAACTAAGGAGTATGTTTCGCAAATCACTTGAAATCTAGGGAAACGCACCCTGCATCACTCTTGCTCAAACACGCTCTTTCTCCTAATGTGTTGAGAACATTCAAGAAACCAGAAAACAAGGGCATTTTGCACTGAAACTCAGACGGGCATGTAGAGGAGGTCATTTCGTTTGGTAGTAGAGTGCAAAAGCATCATTGACTTCATGTTCTCGTTGAAACCCTTACATTTCCAAGTGAAAAGAAGTAGGACTTTCACAAAAAGATGTGTTTGCGTGTCTGTGGTGAAAGGAGCTCTAAGTTGTGTATTCAGTGCTGGAGAGTGACACACTCTACACAGGTTACACAGCGTTTTAGGAGCACCAACATGCTGCAAACTGGAACTGCTACAAGGTGTGTGTAGCATGCAGAAAGAAGGCTTGTCATTTCAAAGAAAGAAGAGAAAACCAAAATCCAGGTAGTGAAACGAGCACACCAGCATGGGAGATGTGCATGTGGACAGTTTCCAGGAGCAGCTCTTTGTGGACACTTGGAAAGAGCGCTGTGAAAAGATTTCATACGAAGCGGATTTGGACAAAGTTGAAAGACCTTCCAAAACCAACCCTAAAGAACTGAGCCAAACAAAGAATGTTGCAATAAGCTCCTCCAGGAAAGGTGCTTCTATGACACAACTCAAGAGCAGGTAGCTACATTCTGCACAGTACAAAATGCATATGAATTCCTGGCTGAAAACTCACTCCAGAAGGAACAAATGCTTGTGTTTCTCTCCGAAAGAACACTCAGCGACTATTCTTTCGCTTGCTCCTTCCAAGTCTTGGTAGAAACGTGTGTTTTCACTGCGGTAATACGTTTTAGGATGCATTGTTTCAATCTCTTGCAAGACTCATGTTGTTTCTTAGACAATGTGGAAACACAAGGAGTATGTTTCCCAGTTCACTTGAAAGCCAGGAAAACGCACACTGCATCACTCTTCCTCAAACACGCTCTTTCACCTGATGCTTTGGGAATGTTCAAGAAAGCAGAAAAGAAGGGCATTTTGCAGTGAAATTCAGACGGGCATGTACAAAAGATCACTTCTATTCTTTGCAGAGTGCAAAAGCGTAATCGACTTCATGTTCTCAAAGAAACCCATATATTTTCCAAGGGACCTGAAGTAAGACTTTCACAAAAAGATGTGTTTGTGTGTCTGCTTTGAAAGGAGCTCTAAGTTGTGTATTCAGTGCTGTAGAATGACACACTCTACATAGAATACTCAGCATTTTGGGGAGACCAACATGCTGCAAACTGAAACTGCTACAAGGTGTGTGTAGCATACAGAAAGAAGGCTTGTCGTTTCAAAGAAAGAAGAGGAAACCAAAATCCAGGTAGGGGAAGGAGCACACCAGTATGGGAGATGTACATGTGGACAGTTTCAAGCACCAGCTCTTTGTGGACACTTGGAAACAGCGCTGTGAAAAAATTTCGTACGAAGCAGGATTTGGACAAAGTTGAAAGACCTTCCAAAACCAACCCTAAAGAACTGAGCCAAACAATGAATGTTGCAATAAGCTCCTCCAGAAAGGTGCTTCTATGACACAACTCCCGAGCAGGTAGCTACTTTCTGCACAGTACAAAATGCATACGAATTCCTGGCTGAAAACTCATTCCAGAAGGACGAAATGCATGTCTTTCTCTCAAAAGGAACACTCAGCCACTAGGCTTTTGCTTGCTCCTTCAAAGTCTTTGTCGAAACGTGTGTTTTCACTGCTGGAATACGTTTTAGGAAGCATTGTTTCAATCTCTTGCAAACCTCATGTTTCTTACACAATGTGGAAAACTAAGGAGTATGTTTCGCAAATCACTTGAAATCTAGGGAAACGCACCCTGCATCACTCTTGCTCAAACACGCTCTTTCTCCTAATGTGTTGAGAACATTCAAGAAACCAGAAAACAAGGGCATTTTGCACTGAAACTCAGACGGGCATGTAGAGGAGGTCATTTCGTTTGGTAGTAGAGTGCAAAAGCATCATTGACTTCATGTTCTCGTTGAAACCCTTACATTTCCAAGTGAAAAGAAGTAGGACTTTCACAAAAAGATGTGTTTGCGTGTCTGTGGTGAAAGGAGCTCTAAGTTGTGTATTCAGTGCTGGAGAGTGACACACTCTACACAGGTTACACAGCGTTTTAGGAGCACCAACATGCTGCAAACTGGAACTGCTACAAGGTGTGTGTAGCATGCAGAAAGAAGGCTTGTCATTTCAAAGAAAGAAGAGAAAACCAAAATCCAGGTAGTGAAACGAGCACACCAGCATGGGAGATGTGCATGTGGACAGTTTCCAGGAGCAGCTCTTTGTGGACACTTGGAAAGAGCGCTGTGAAAAGATTTCATACGAAGCGGATTTGGACAAAGTTGAAAGACCTTCCAAAACCAACCCTAAAGAACTGAGCCAAACAAAGAATGTTGCAATAAGCTCCTCCAGGAAAGGTGCTTCTATGACACAACTCAAGAGCAGGTAGCTACATTCTGCACAGTACAAAATGCATATGAATTCCTGGCTGAAAACTCACTCCAGAAGGAACAAATGCTTGTGTTTCTCTCCGAAAGAACACTCAGCGACTATTCTTTCGCTTGCTCCTTCCAAGTCTTGGTAGAAACGTGTGTTTTCACTGCGGTAATACGTTTTAGGATGCATTGTTTCAATCTCTTGCAAGACTCATGTTGTTTCTTAGACAATGTGGAAACACAAGGAGTATGTTTCCCAGTTCACTTGAAAGCCAGGAAAACGCACACTGCATCACTCTTCCTCAAACACGCTCTTTCACCTGATGCTTTGGGAATGTTCAAGAAAGCAGAAAAGAAGGGCATTTTGCAGTGAAATTCAGACGGGCATGTACAAAAGATCACTTCTATTCTTTGCAGAGTGCAAAAGCGTAATCGACTTCATGTTCTCAAAGAAACCCATATATTTTCCAAGGGACCTGAAGTAAGACTTTCACAAAAAGATGTGTTTGTGTGTCTGCTTTGAAAGGAGCTCTAAGTTGTGTATTCAGTGCTGTAGAATGACACACTCTACATAGAATACTCAGCATTTTGGGGAGACCAACATGCTGCAAACTGAAACTGCTACAAGGTGTGTGTAGCATACAGAAAGAAGGCTTGTCGTTTCAAAGAAAGAAGAGGAAACCAAAATCCAGGTAGGGGAACGAGCACACCAGTATGGGAGATGTACATGTGGACAGTTTCAAGCACCAGCTCTTTGTGGACACTTGGAAACAGCGCTGTGAAAAAATTTCGTACGAAGCAGGATTTGGACAAAGTTGAAAGACCTTCCAAAACCAACCCTAAAGAACTGAGCCAAACAATGAATGTTGCAATAAGCTCCTCCAGAAAGGTGCTTCTATGACACAACTCCCGAGCAGGTAGCTACTTTCTGCACAGTACAAAATGCATACGAATTCCTGGCTGAAAACTCATTCCAGAAGGACGAAATGCATGTCTTTCTCTCAAAAGGAACACTCAGCCACTAGGCTTTTGCTTGCTCCTTCAAAGTCTTTGTCGAAACGTGTGTTTTCACTGCTGGAATACGTTTTAGGAAGCATTGTTTCAATCTCTTGCAAACCTCATGTTTCTTACACAATGTGGAAAACTAAGGAGTATGTTTCGCAAATCACTTGAAATCTAGGGAAACGCACCCTGCATCACTCTTGCTCAAACACGCTCTTTCTCCTAATGTGTTGAGAACATTCAAGAAACCAGAAAACAAGGGCATTTTGCACTGAAACTCAGACGGGCATGTAGAGGAGGTCTATTCTTTTGGTAGTAGAGTGCAAAAGCATCATTGACTTCATGTTCTCGTTGAAACCCTTACATTTCCAAGTGAAAAGAAGTAGGACTTTCACAAAAAGATGTGTTTGCGTGTCTGTGGTGAAAGGAGCTCTAAGTTGTGTATTCAGTGCTGGAGAGTGACACACTCTACACAGGTTACACAGCGTTTTAGGAGCACCAACATGCTGCAAACTGGAACTGCTACAAGGTGTGTGTAGCATGCAGAAAGAAGGCTTGTCATTTCAAAGAAAGAAGAGAAAACCAAAATCCAGGTAGTGAAACGAGCACACCAGCATGGGAGATGTGCATGTGGACAGTTTCCAGGAGCAGCTCTTTGTGGACACTTGGAAAGAGCGCTGTGAAAAGATTTCATACGAAGCGGATTTGGACAAAGTTGAAAGACCTTCCAAAACCAACCCTAAAGAACTGAGCCAAACAAAGAATGTTGCAATAAGCTCCTCCAGGAAAGGTGCTTCTATGACACAACTCAAGAGCAGGTAGCTACATTCTGCACAGTACAAAATGCATATGAATTCCTGGCTGAAAACTCACTCCAGAAGGAACAAATGCTTGTGTTTCTCTCCGAAAGAACACTCAGCGACTATTCTTTCGCTTGCTCCTTCCAAGTCTTGGTAGAAACGTGTGTTTTCACTGCGGTAATACGTTTTAGGATGCATTGTTTCAATCTCTTGCAAGACTCATGTTGTTTCTTAGACAATGTGGAAACACAAGGAGTATGTTTCCCAGTTCACTTGAAAGCCAGGAAAACGCACACTGCATCACTCTTCCTCAAACACGCTCTTTCACCTGATGCTTTGGGAATGTTCAAGAAAGCAGAAAAGAAGGGCATTTTGCAGTGAAATTCAGACGGGCATGTACAAAAGATCACTTCTATTCTTTGCAGAGTGCAAAAGCGTAATCGACTTCATGTTCTCAAAGAAACCCATATATTTTCCAAGGGACCTGAAGTAAGACTTTCACAAAAAGATGTGTTTGTGTGTCTGCTTTGAAAGGAGCTCTAAGTTGTGTATTCAGTGCTGTAGAATGACACACTCTACATAGAATACTCAGCATTTTGGGGAGACCAACATGCTGCAAACTGAAACTGCTACAAGGTGTGTGTAGCATACAGAAAGAAGGCTTGTCGTTTCAAAGAAAGAAGAGGAAACCAAAATCCAGGTAGGGGAAGGAGCACACCAGTATGGGAGATGTACATGTGGACAGTTTCAAGCACCAGCTCTTTGTGGACACTTGGAAACAGCGCTGTGAAAAAATTTCGTACGAAGCAGGATTTGGACAAAGTTGAAAGACCTTCCAAAACCAACCCTAAAGAACTGAGCCAAACAATGAATGTTGCAATAAGCTCCTCCAGAAAGGTGCTTCTATGACACAACTCCCGAGCAGGTAGCTACTTTCTGCACAGTACAAAATGCATACGAATTCCTGGCTGAAAACTCATTCCAGAAGGACGAAATGCATGTCTTTCTCTCAAAAGGAACACTCAGCCACTAGGCTTTTGCTTGCTCCTTCAAAGTCTTTGTCGAAACGTGTGTTTTCACTGCTGGAATACGTTTTAGGAAGCATTGTTTCAATCTCTTGCAAACCTCATGTTTCTTACACAATGTGGAAAACTAAGGAGTATGTTTCGCAAATCACTTGAAATCTAGGGAAACGCACCCTGCATCACTCTTGCTCAAACACGCTCTTTCTCCTAATGTGTTGAGAACATTCAAGAAACCAGAAAACAAGGGCATTTTGCACTGAAACTCAGACGGGCATGTAGAGGAGGTCATTTCGTTTGGTAGTAGAGTGCAAAAGCATCATTGACTTCATGTTCTCGTTGAAACCCTTACATTTCCAAGTGAAAAGAAGTAGGACTTTCACAAAAAGATGTGTTTGCGTGTCTGTGGTGAAAGGAGCTCTAAGTTGTGTATTCAGTGCTGGAGAGTGACACACTCTACACAGGTTACACAGCGTTTTAGGAGCACCAACATGCTGCAAACTGGAACTGCTACAAGGTGTGTGTAGCATGCAGAAAGAAGGCTTGTCATTTCAAAGAAAGAAGAGAAAACCAAAATCCAGGTAGTGAAACGAGCACACCAGCATGGGAGATGTGCATGTGGACAGTTTCCAGGAGCAGCTCTTTGTGGACACTTGGAAAGAGCGCTGTGAAAAGATTTCATACGAAGCGGATTTGGACAAAGTTGAAAGACCTTCCAAAACCAACCCTAAAGAACTGAGCCAAACAAAGAATGTTGCAATAAGCTCCTCCAGGAAAGGTGCTTCTATGACACAACTCAAGAGCAGGTAGCTACATTCTGCACAGTACAAAATGCATATGAATTCCTGGCTGAAAACTCACTCCAGAAGGAACAAATGCTTGTGTTTCTCTCCGAAAGAACACTCAGCGACTATTCTTTCGCTTGCTCCTTCCAAGTCTTGGTAGAAACGTGTGTTTTCACTGCGGTAATACGTTTTAGGATGCATTGTTTCAATCTCTTGCAAGACTCATGTTGTTTCTTAGACAATGTGGAAACACAAGGAGTATGTTTCCCAGTTCACTTGAAAGCCAGGAAAACGCACACTGCATCACTCTTCCTCAAACACGCTCTTTCACCTGATGCTTTGGGAATGTTCAAGAAAGCAGAAAAGAAGGGCATTTTGCAGTGAAATTCAGACGGGCATGTACAAAAGATCACTTCTATTCTTTGCAGAGTGCAAAAGCGTAATCGACTTCATGTTCTCAAAGAAACCCATATATTTTCCAAGGGACCTGAAGTAAGACTTTCACAAAAAGATGTGTTTGTGTGTCTGCTTTGAAAGGAGCTCTAAGTTGTGTATTCAGTGCTGTAGAATGACACACTCTACATAGAATACTCAGCATTTTGGGGAGACCAACATGCTGCAAACTGAAACTGCTACAAGGTGTGTGTAGCATACAGAAAGAAGGCTTGTCGTTTCAAAGAAAGAAGAGGAAACCAAAATCCAGGTAGGGGAAGGAGCACACCAGTATGGGAGATGTACATGTGGACAGTTTCAAGCACCAGCTCTTTGTGGACACTTGGAAACAGCGCTGTGAAAAAATTTCGTACGAAGCAGGATTTGGACAAAGTTGAAAGACCTTCCAAAACCAACCCTAAAGAACTGAGCCAAACAATGAATGTTGCAATAAGCTCCTCCAGAAAGGTGCTTCTATGACACAACTCCCGAGCAGGTAGCTACTTTCTGCACAGTACAAAATGCATACGAATTCCTGGCTGAAAACTCATTCCAGAAGGACGAAATGCATGTCTTTCTCTCAAAAGGAACACTCAGCCACTAGGCTTTTGCTTGCTCCTTCAAAGTCTTTGTCGAAACGTGTGTTTTCACTGCTGGAATACGTTTTAGGAAGCATTGTTTCAATCTCTTGCAAACCTCATGTTTCTTACACAATGTGGAAAACTAAGGAGTATGTTTCGCAAATCACTTGAAATCTAGGGAAACGCACCCTGCATCACTCTTGCTCAAACACGCTCTTTCTCCTAATGTGTTGAGAACATTCAAGAAACCAGAAAACAAGGGCATTTTGCACTGAAACTCAGACGGGCATGTAGAGGAGGTCATTTCGTTTGGTAGTAGAGTGCAAAAGCATCATTGACTTCATGTTCTCGTTGAAACCCTTACATTTCCAAGTGAAAAGAAGTAGGACTTTCACAAAAAGATGTGTTTGCGTGTCTGTGGTGAAAGGAGCTCTAAGTTGTGTATTCAGTGCTGGAGAGTGACACACTCTACACAGGTTACACAGCGTTTTAGGAGCACCAACATGCTGCAAACTGGAACTGCTACAAGGTGTGTGTAGCATGCAGAAAGAAGGCTTGTCATTTCAAAGAAAGAAGAGAAAACCAAAGTCCAGGTAGTGAAACGAGCACACCAGCATGGGAGATGTGCATGTGGACAGTTTCCAGGAGCAGCTCTTTGTGGACACTTGGAAAGAGCGCTGTGAAAAGATTTCATACGAAGCGGATTTGGACAAAGTTGAAAGACCTTCCAAAACCAACCCTAAAGAACTGAGCCAAACAAAGAATGTTGCAATAAGCTCCTCCAGGAAAGGTGCTTCTATGACACAACTCAAGAGCAGGTAGCTACATTCTGCACAGTACAAAATGCATATGAATTCCTGGCTGAAAACTCACTCCAGAAGGAACAAATGCTTGTGTTTCTCTCCGAAAGAACACTCAGCGACTATTCTTTCGCTTGCTCCTTCCAAGTCTTGGTAGAAACGTGTGTTTTCACTGCGGTAATACGTTTTAGGATGCATTGTTTCAATCTCTTGCAAGACTCATGTTGTTTCTTAGACAATGTGGAAACACAAGGAGTATGTTTCCCAGTTCACTTGAAAGCCAGGAAAACGCACACTGCATCACTCTTCCTCAAACACGCTCTTTCACCTGATGCTTTGGGAATGTTCAAGAAAGCAGAAAAGAAGGGCATTTTGCAGTGAAATTCAGACGGGCATGTACAAAAGATCACTTCTATTCTTTGCAGAGTGCAAAAGCGTAATCGACTTCATGTTCTCAAAGAAACCCATATATTTTCCAAGGGACCTGAAGTAAGACTTTCACAAAAAGATGTGTTTGTGTGTCTGCTTTGAAAGGAGCTCTAAGTTGTGTATTCAGTGCTGTAGAATGACACACTCTACATAGAATACTCAGCATTTTGGGGAGACCAACATGCTGCAAACTGAAACTGCTACAAGGTGTGTGTAGCATACAGAAAGAAGGCTTGTCGTTTCAAAGAAAGAAGAGGAAACCAAAATCCAGGTAGGGGAAGGAGCACACCAGTATGGGAGATGTACATGTGGACAGTTTCAAGCACCAGCTCTTTGTGGACACTTGGAAACAGCGCTGTGAAAAAATTTCGTACGAAGCAGGATTTGGACAAAGTTGAAAGACCTTCCAAAACCAACCCTAAAGAACTGAGCCAAACAATGAATGTTGCAATAAGCTCCTCCAGAAAGGTGCTTCTATGACACAACTCCCGAGCAGGTAGCTACTTTCTGCACAGTACAAAATGCATACGAATTCCTGGCTGAAAACTCATTCCAGAAGGACGAAATGCATGTCTTTCTCTCAAAAGGAACACTCAGCCACTAGGCTTTTGCTTGCTCCTTCAAAGTCTTTGTCGAAACGTGTGTTTTCACTGCTGGAATACGTTTTAGGAAGCATTGTTTCAATCTCTTGCAAACCTCATGTTTCTTACACAATGTGGAAAACTAAGGAGTATGTTTCGCAAATCACTTGAAATCTAGGGAAACGCACCCTGCATCACTCTTGCTCAAACACGCTCTTTCTCCTAATGTGTTGAGAACATTCAAGAAACCAGAAAACAAGGGCATTTTGCACTGAAACTCAGACGGGCATGTAGAGGAGGTCATTTCGTTTGGTAGTAGAGTGCAAAAGCATCATTGACTTCATGTTCTCGTTGAAACCCTTACATTTCCAAGTGAAAAGAAGTAGGACTTTCACAAAAAGATGTGTTTGCGTGTCTGTGGTGAAAGGAGCTCTAAGTTGTGTATTCAGTGCTGGAGAGTGACACACTCTACACAGGTTACACAGCGTTTTAGGAGCACCAACATGCTGCAAACTGGAACTGCTACAAGGTGTGTGTAGCATGCAGAAAGAAGGCTTGTCATTTCAAAGAAAGAAGAGAAAACCAAAGTCCAGGTAGTGAAACGAGCACACCAGCATGGGAGATGTGCATGTGGACAGTTTCCAGGAGCAGCTCTTTGTGGACACTTGGAAAGAGCGCTGTGAAAAGATTTCATACGAAGCGGATTTGGACAAAGTTGAAAGACCTTCCAAAACCAACCCTAAAGAACTGAGCCAAACAAAGAATGTTGCAATAAGCTCCTCCAGGAAAGGTGCTTCTATGACACAACTCAAGAGCAGGTAGCTACATTCTGCACAGTACAAAATGCATATGAATTCCTGGCTGAAAACTCACTCCAGAAGGAACAAATGCTTGTGTTTCTCTCCGAAAGAACACTCAGCGACTATTCTTTCGCTTGCTCCTTCCAAGTCTTGGTAGAAACGTGTGTTTTCACTGCGGTAATACGTTTTAGGATGCATTGTTTCAATCTCTTGCAAGACTCATGTTGTTTCTTAGACAATGTGGAAACACAAGGAGTATGTTTCCCAGTTCACTTGAAAGCCAGGAAAACGCACACTGCATCACTCTTCCTCAAACACGCTCTTTCACCTGATGCTTTGGGAATGTTCAAGAAAGCAGAAAAGAAGGGCATTTTGCAGTGAAATTCAGACGGGCATGTACAAAAGATCACTTCTATTCTTTGCAGAGTGCAAAAGCGTAATCGACTTCATGTTCTCAAAGAAACCCATATATTTTCCAAGGGACCTGAAGTAAGACTTTCACAAAAAGATGTGTTTGTGTGTCTGCTTTGAAAGGAGCTCTAAGTTGTGTATTCAGTGCTGTAGAATGACACACTCTACATAGAATACTCAGCATTTTGGGGAGACCAACATGCTGCAAAGTGAAACTGCTACAAGGTGTGTGTAGCATACAGAAAGAAGGCTTGTCGTTTCAAAGAAAGAAGAGGAAACCAAAATCCAGGTAGGGGAAGGAGCACACCAGTATGGGAGATGTACATGTGGACAGTTTCAAGCACCAGCTCTTTGTGGACACTTGGAAACAGCGCTGTGAAAAAATTTCGTACGAAGCAGGATTTGGACAAAGTTGAAAGACCTTCCAAAACCAACCCTAAAGAACTGAGCCAAACAATGAATGTTGCAATAAGCTCCTCCAGAAAGGTGCTTCTATGACACAACTCCCGAGCAGGTAGCTACTTTCTGCACAGTACAAAATGCATACGAATTCCTGGCTGAAAACTCATTCCAGAAGGACGAAATGCATGTCTTTCTCTCAAAAGGAACACTCAGCCACTAGGCTTTTGCTTGCTCCTTCAAAGTCTTTGTCGAAACGTGTGTTTTCACTGCTGGAATACGTTTTAGGAAGCATTGTTTCAATCTCTTGCAAACCTCATGTTTCTTACACAATGTGGAAAACTAAGGAGTATGTTTCGCAAATCACTTGAAATCTAGGGAAACGCACCCTGCATCACTCTTGCTCAAACACGCTCTTTCTCCTAATGTGTTGAGAACATTCAAGAAACCAGAAAACAAGGGCATTTTGCACTGAAACTCAGACGGGCATGTAGAGGAGGTCATTTCGTTTGGTAGTAGAGTGCAAAAGCATCATTGACTTCATGTTCTCGTTGAAACCCTTACATTTCCAAGTGAAAAGAAGTAGGACTTTCACAAAAAGATGTGTTTGCGTGTCTGTGGTGAAAGGAGCTCTAAGTTGTGTATTCAGTGCTGGAGAGTGACACACTCTACACAGGTTACACAGCGTTTTAGGAGCACCAACATGCTGCAAACTGGAACTGCTACAAGGTGTGTGTAGCATGCAGAAAGAAGGCTTGTCATTTCAAAGAAAGAAGAGAAAACCAAAATCCAGGTAGTGAAACGAGCACACCAGCATGGGAGATGTGCATGTGGACAGTTTCCAGGAGCAGCTCTTTGTGGACACTTGGAAAGAGCGCTGTGAAAAGATTTCATACGAAGCGGATTTGGACAAAGTTGAAAGACCTTCCAAAACCAACCCTAAAGAACTGAGCCAAACAAAGAATGTTGCAATAAGCTCCTCCAGGAAAGGTGCTTCTATGACACAACTCAAGAGCAGGTAGCTACATTCTGCACAGTACAAAATGCATATGAATTCCTGGCTGAAAACTCACTCCAGAAGGAACAAATGCTTGTGTTTCTCTCCGAAAGAACACTCAGCGACTATTCTTTCGCTTGCTCCTTCCAAGTCTTGGTAGAAACGTGTGTTTTCACTGCGGTAATACGTTTTAGGATGCATTGTTTCAATCTCTTGCAAGACTCATGTTGTTTCTTAGACAATGTGGAAACACAAGGAGTATGTTTCCCAGTTCACTTGAAAGCCAGGAAAACGCACACTGCATCACTCTTCCTCAAACACGCTCTTTCACCTGATGCTTTGGGAATGTTCAAGAAAGCAGAAAAGAAGGGCATTTTGCAGTGAAATTCAGACGGGCATGTACAAAAGATCACTTCTATTCTTTGCAGAGTGCAAAAGCGTAATCGACTTCATGTTCTCAAAGAAACCCATATATTTTCCAAGGGACCTGAAGTAAGACTTTCACAAAAAGATGTGTTTGTGTGTCTGCTTTGAAAGGAGCTCTAAGTTGTGTATTCAGTGCTGTAGAATGACACACTCTACATAGAATACTCAGCATTTTGGGGAGACCAACATGCTGCAAAGTGAAACTGCTACAAGGTGTGTGTAGCATACAGAAAGAAGGCTTGTCGTTTCAAAGAAAGAAGAGGAAACCAAAATCCAGGTAGGGGAAGGAGCACACCAGTATGGGAGATGTACATGTGGACAGTTTCAAGCACCAGCTCTTTGTGGACACTTGGAAACAGCGCTGTGAAAAAATTTCGTACGAAGCAGGATTTGGACAAAGTTGAAAGACCTTCCAAAACCAACCCTAAAGAACTGAGCCAAACAATGAATGTTGCAATAAGCTCCTCCAGAAAGGTGCTTCTATGACACAACTCCCGAGCAGGTAGCTACTTTCTGCACAGTACAAAATGCATACGAATTCCTGGCTGAAAACTCATTCCAGAAGGACGAAATGCATGTCTTTCTCTCAAAAGGAACACTCAGCCACTAGGCTTTTGCTTGCTCCTTCAAAGTCTTTGTCGAAACGTGTGTTTTCACTGCTGGAATACGTTTTAGGAAGCATTGTTTCAATCTCTTGCAAACCTCATGTTTCTTACACAATGTGGAAAACTAAGGAGTATGTTTCGCAAATCACTTGAAATCTAGGGAAACGCACCCTGCATCACTCTTGCTCAAACACGCTCTTTCTCCTAATGTGTTGAGAACATTCAAGAAACCAGAAAACAAGGGCATTTTGCACTGAAACTCAGACGGGCATGTAGAGGAGGTCATTTCGTTTGGTAGTAGAGTGCAAAAGCATCATTGACTTCATGTTCTCGTTGAAACCCTTACATTTCCAAGTGAAAAGAAGTAGGACTTTCACAAAAAGATGTGTTTGCGTGTCTGTGGTGAAAGGAGCTCTAAGTTGTGTATTCAGTGCTGGAGAGTGACACACTCTACACAGGTTACACAGCGTTTTAGGAGCACCAACATGCTGCAAACTGGAACTGCTACAAGGTGTGTGTAGCATGCAGAAAGAAGGCTTGTCATTTCAAAGAAAGAAGAGAAAACCAAAATCCAGGTAGTGAAACGAGCACACCAGCATGGGAGATGTGCATGTGGACAGTTTCCAGGAGCAGCTCTTTGTGGACACTTGGAAAGAGCGCTGTGAAAAGATTTCATACGAAGCGGATTTGGACAAAGTTGAAAGACCTTCCAAAACCAACCCTAAAGAACTGAGCCAAACAAAGAATGTTGCAATAAGCTCCTCCAGGAAAGGTGCTTCTATGACACAACTCAAGAGCAGGTAGCTACATTCTGCACAGTACAAAATGCATATGAATTCCTGGCTGAAAACTCACTCCAGAAGGAACAAATGCTTGTGTTTCTCTCCGAAAGAACACTCAGCGACTATTCTTTCGCTTGCTCCTTCCAAGTCTTGGTAGAAACGTGTGTTTTCACTGCGGTAATACGTTTTAGGATGCATTGTTTCAATCTCTTGCAAGACTCATGTTGTTTCTTAGACAATGTGGAAACACAAGGAGTATGTTTCCCAGTTCACTTGAAAGCCAGGAAAACGCACACTGCATCACTCTTCCTCAAACACGCTCTTTCACCTGATGCTTTGGGAATGTTCAAGAAAGCAGAAAAGAAGGGCATTTTGCAGTGAAATTCAGACGGGCATGTACAAAAGATCACTTCTATTCTTTGCAGAGTGCAAAAGCGTAATCGACTTCATGTTCTCAAAGAAACCCATATATTTTCCAAGGGACCTGAAGTAAGACTTTCACAAAAAGATGTGTTTGTGTGTCTGCTTTGAAAGGAGCTCTAAGTTGTGTATTCAGTGCTGTAGAATGACACACTCTACATAGAATACTCAGCATTTTGGGGAGACCAACATGCTGCAAACTGAAACTGCTACAAGGTGTGTGTAGCATACAGAAAGAAGGCTTGTCGTTTCAAAGAAAGAAGAGGAAACCAAAATCCAGGTAGGGGAAGGAGCACACCAGTATGGGAGATGTACATGTGGACAGTTTCAAGCACCAGCTCTTTGTGGACACTTGGAAACAGCGCTGTGAAAAAATTTCGTACGAAGCAGGATTTGGACAAAGTTGAAAGACCTTCCAAAACCAACCCTAAAGAACTGAGCCAAACAATGAATGTTGCAATAAGCTCCTCCAGAAAGGTGCTTCTATGACACAACTCCCGAGCAGGTAGCTACTTTCTGCACAGTACAAAATGCATACGAATTCCTGGCTGAAAACTCATTCCAGAAGGACGAAATGCATGTCTTTCTCTCAAAAGGAACACTCAGCCACTAGGCTTTTGCTTGCTCCTTCAAAGTCTTTGTCGAAACGTGTGTTTTCACTGCTGGAATACGTTTTAGGAAGCATTGTTTCAATCTCTTGCAAACCTCATGTTTCTTACACAATGTGGAAAACTAAGGAGTATGTTTCGCAAATCACTTGAAATCTAGGGAAACGCACCCTGCATCACTCTTGCTCAAACACGCTCTTTCTCCTAATGTGTTGAGAACATTCAAGAAACCAGAAAACAAGGGCATTTTGCACTGAAACTCAGACGGGCATGTAGAGGAGGTCATTTCGTTTGGTAGTAGAGTGCAAAAGCATCATTGACTTCATGTTCTCGTTGAAACCCTTACATTTCCAAGTGAAAAGAAGTAGGACTTTCACAAAAAGATGTGTTTGCGTGTCTGTGGTGAAAGGAGCTCTAAGTTGTGTATTCAGTGCTGGAGAGTGACACACTCTACACAGGTTACACAGCGTTTTAGGAGCACCAACATGCTGCAAACTGGAACTGCTACAAGGTGTGTGTAGCATGCAGAAAGAAGGCTTGTCATTTCAAAGAAAGAAGAGAAAACCAAAATCCAGGTAGTGAAACGAGCACACCAGCATGGGAGATGTGCATGTGGACAGTTTCCAGGAGCAGCTCTTTGTGGACACTTGGAAAGAGCGCTGTGAAAAGATTTCATACGAAGCGGATTTGGACAAAGTTGAAAGACCTTCCAAAACCAACCCTAAAGAACTGAGCCAAACAAAGAATGTTGCAATAAGCTCCTCCAGGAAAGGTGCTTCTATGACACAACTCAAGAGCAGGTAGCTACATTCTGCACAGTACAAAATGCATATGAATTCCTGGCTGAAAACTCACTCCAGAAGGAACAAATGCTTGTGTTTCTCTCCGAAAGAACACTCAGCGACTATTCTTTCGCTTGCTCCTTCCAAGTCTTGGTAGAAACGTGTGTTTTCACTGCGGTAATACGTTTTAGGATGCATTGTTTCAATCTCTTGCAAGACTCATGTTGTTTCTTAGACAATGTGGAAACACAAGGAGTATGTTTCCCAGTTCACTTGAAAGCCAGGAAAACGCACACTGCATCACTCTTCCTCAAACACGCTCTTTCACCTGATGCTTTGGGAATGTTCAAGAAAGCAGAAAAGAAGGGCATTTTGCAGTGAAATTCAGACGGGCATGTACAAAAGATCACTTCTATTCTTTGCAGAGTGCAAAAGCGTAATCGACTTCATGTTCTCAAAGAAACCCATATATTTTCCAAGGGACCTGAAGTAAGACTTTCACAAAAAGATGTGTTTGTGTGTCTGCTTTGAAAGGAGCTCTAAGTTGTGTATTCAGTGCTGTAGAATGACACACTCTACATAGAATACTCAGCATTTTGGGGAGACCAACATGCTGCAAACTGAAACTGCTACAAGGTGTGTGTAGCATACAGAAAGAAGGCTTGTCGTTTCAAAGAAAGAAGAGGAAACCAAAATCCAGGTAGGGGAAGGAGCACACCAGTATGGGAGATGTACATGTGGACAGTTTCAAGCACCAGCTCTTTGTGGACACTTGGAAACAGCGCTGTGAAAAAATTTCGTACGAAGCAGGATTTGGACAAAGTTGAAAGACCTTCCAAAACCAACCCTAAAGAACTGAGCCAAACAATGAATGTTGCAATAAGCTCCTCCAGAAAGGTGCTTCTATGACACAACTCCCGAGCAGGTAGCTACTTTCTGCACAGTACAAAATGCATACGAATTCCTGGCTGAAAACTCATTCCAGAAGGACGAAATGCATGTCTTTCTCTCAAAAGGAACACTCAGCCACTAGGCTTTTGCTTGCTCCTTCAAAGTCTTTGTCGAAACGTGTGTTTTCACTGCTGGAATACGTTTTAGGAAGCATTGTTTCAATCTCTTGCAAACCTCATGTTTCTTACACAATGTGGAAAACTAAGGAGTATGTTTCGCAAATCACTTGAAATCTAGGGAAACGCACCCTGCATCACTCTTGCTCAAACACGCTCTTTCTCCTAATGTGTTGAGAACATTCAAGAAACCAGAAAACAAGGGCATTTTGCACTGAAACTCAGACGGGCATGTAGAGGAGGTCATTTCGTTTGGTAGTAGAGTGCAAAAGCATCATTGACTTCATGTTCTCGTTGAAACCCTTACATTTCCAAGTGAAAAGAAGTAGGACTTTCACAAAAAGATGTGTTTGCGTGTCTGTGGTGAAAGGAGCTCTAAGTTGTGTATTCAGTGCTGGAGAGTGACACACTCTACACAGGTTACACAGCGTTTTAGGAGCACCAACATGCTGCAAACTGGAACTGCTACAAGGTGTGTGTAGCATGCAGAAAGAAGGCTTGTCATTTCAAAGAAAGAAGAGAAAACCAAAATCCAGGTAGTGAAACGAGCACACCAGCATGGGAGATGTGCATGTGGACAGTTTCCAGGAGCAGCTCTTTGTGGACACTTGGAAAGAGCGCTGTGAAAAGATTTCATACGAAGCGGATTTGGACAAAGTTGAAAGACCTTCCAAAACCAACCCTAAAGAACTGAGCCAAACAAAGAATGTTGCAATAAGCTCCTCCAGGAAAGGTGCTTCTATGACACAACTCAAGAGCAGGTAGCTACATTCTGCACAGTACAAAATGCATATGAATTCCTGGCTGAAAACTCACTCCAGAAGGAACAAATGCTTGTGTTTCTCTCCGAAAGAACACTCAGCGACTATTCTTTCGCTTGCTCCTTCCAAGTCTTGGTAGAAACGTGTGTTTTCACTGCGGTAATACGTTTTAGGATGCATTGTTTCAATCTCTTGCAAGACTCATGTTGTTTCTTAGACAATGTGGAAACACAAGGAGTATGTTTCCCAGTTCACTTGAAAGCCAGGAAAACGCACACTGCATCACTCTTCCTCAAACACGCTCTTTCACCTGATGCTTTGGGAATGTTCAAGAAAGCAGAAAAGAAGGGCATTTTGCAGTGAAATTCAGACGGGCATGTACAAAAGATCACTTCTATTCTTTGCAGAGTGCAAAAGCGTAATCGACTTCATGTTCTCAAAGAAACCCATATATTTTCCAAGGGACCTGAAGTAAGACTTTCACAAAAAGATGTGTTTGTGTGTCTGCTTTGAAAGGAGCTCTAAGTTGTGTATTCAGTGCTGTAGAATGACACACTCTACATAGAATACTCAGCATTTTGGGGAGACCAACATGCTGCAAACTGAAACTGCTACAAGGTGTGTGTAGCATACAGAAAGAAGGCTTGTCGTTTCAAAGAAAGAAGAGGAAACCAAAATCCAGGTAGGGGAACGAGCACACCAGTATGGGAGATGTACATGTGGACAGTTTCAAGCACCAGCTCTTTGTGGACACTTGGAAACAGCGCTGTGAAAAAATTTCGTACGAAGCAGGATTTGGACAAAGTTGAAAGACCTTCCAAAACCAACCCTAAAGAACTGAGCCAAACAATGAATGTTGCAATAAGCTCCTCCAGAAAGGTGCTTCTATGACACAACTCCCGAGCAGGTAGCTACTTTCTGCACAGTACAAAATGCATACGAATTCCTGGCTGAAAACTCATTCCAGAAGGACGAAATGCATGTCTTTCTCTCAAAAGGAACACTCAGCCACTAGGCTTTTGCTTGCTCCTTCAAAGTCTTTGTCGAAACGTGTGTTTTCACTGCTGGAATACGTTTTAGGAAGCATTGTTTCAATCTCTTGCAAACCTCATGTTTCTTACACAATGTGGAAAACTAAGGAGTATGTTTCGCAAATCACTTGAAATCTAGGGAAACGCACCCTGCATCACTCTTGCTCAAACACGCTCTTTCTCCTAATGTGTTGAGAACATTCAAGAAACCAGAAAACAAGGGCATTTTGCACTGAAACTCAGACGGGCATGTAGAGGAGGTCATTTCGTTTGGTAGTAGAGTGCAAAAGCATCATTGACTTCATGTTCTCGTTGAAACCCTTACATTTCCAAGTGAAAAGAAGTAGGACTTTCACAAAAAGATGTGTTTGCGTGTCTGTGGTGAAAGGAGCTCTAAGTTGTGTATTCAGTGCTGGAGAGTGACACACTCTACACAGGTTACACAGCGTTTTAGGAGCACCAACATGCTGCAAACTGGAACTGCTACAAGGTGTGTGTAGCATGCAGAAAGAAGGCTTGTCATTTCAAAGAAAGAAGAGAAAACCAAAATCCAGGTAGTGAAACGAGCACACCAGCATGGGAGATGTGCATGTGGACAGTTTCCAGGAGCAGCTCTTTGTGGACACTTGGAAAGAGCGCTGTGAAAAGATTTCATACGAAGCGGATTTGGACAAAGTTGAAAGACCTTCCAAAACCAACCCTAAAGAACTGAGCCAAACAAAGAATGTTGCAATAAGCTCCTCCAGGAAAGGTGCTTCTATGACACAACTCAAGAGCAGGTAGCTACATTCTGCACAGTACAAAATGCATATGAATTCCTGGCTGAAAACTCACTCCAGAAGGAACAAATGCTTGTGTTTCTCTCCGAAAGAACACTCAGCGACTATTCTTTCGCTTGCTCCTTCCAAGTCTTGGTAGAAACGTGTGTTTTCACTGCGGTAATACGTTTTAGGATGCATTGTTTCAATCTCTTGCAAGACTCATGTTGTTTCTTAGACAATGTGGAAACACAAGGAGTATGTTTCCCAGTTCACTTGAAAGCCAGGAAAACGCACACTGCATCACTCTTCCTCAAACACGCTCTTTCACCTGATGCTTTGGGAATGTTCAAGAAAGCAGAAAAGAAGGGCATTTTGCAGTGAAATTCAGACGGGCATGTACAAAAGATCACTTCTATTCTTTGCAGAGTGCAAAAGCGTAATCGACTTCATGTTCTCAAAGAAACCCATATATTTTCCAAGGGACCTGAAGTAAGACTTTCACAAAAAGATGTGTTTGTGTGTCTGCTTTGAAAGGAGCTCTAAGTTGTGTATTCAGTGCTGTAGAATGACACACTCTACATAGAATACTCAGCATTTTGGGGAGACCAACATGCTGCAAACTGAAACTGCTACAAGGTGTGTGTAGCATACAGAAAGAAGGCTTGTCGTTTCAAAGAAAGAAGAGGAAACCAAAATCCAGGTAGGGGAACGAGCACACCAGTATGGGAGATGTACATGTGGACAGTTTCAAGCACCAGCTCTTTGTGGACACTTGGAAACAGCGCTGTGAAAAAATTTCGTACGAAGCAGGATTTGGACAAAGTTGAAAGACCTTCCAAAACCAACCCTAAAGAACTGAGCCAAACAATGAATGTTGCAATAAGCTCCTCCAGAAAGGTGCTTCTATGACACAACTCCCGAGCAGGTAGCTACTTTCTGCACAGTACAAAATGCATACGAATTCCTGGCTGAAAACTCATTCCAGAAGGACGAAATGCATGTCTTTCTCTCAAAAGGAACACTCAGCCACTAGGCTTTTGCTTGCTCCTTCAAAGTCTTTGTCGAAACGTGTGTTTTCACTGCTGGAATACGTTTTAGGAAGCATTGTTTCAATCTCTTGCAAACCTCATGTTTCTTACACAATGTGGAAAACTAAGGAGTATGTTTCGCAAATCACTTGAAATCTAGGGAAACGCACCCTGCATCACTCTTGCTCAAACACGCTCTTTCTCCTAATGTGTTGAGAACATTCAAGAAACCAGAAAACAAGGGCATTTTGCACTGAAACTCAGACGGGCATGTAGAGGAGGTCATTTCGTTTGGTAGTAGAGTGCAAAAGCATCATTGACTTCATGTTCTCGTTGAAACCCTTACATTTCCAAGTGAAAAGAAGTAGGACTTTCACAAAAAGATGTGTTTGCGTGTCTGTGGTGAAAGGAGCTCTAAGTTGTGTATTCAGTGCTGGAGAGTGACACACTCTACACAGGTTACACAGCGTTTTAGGAGCACCAACATGCTGCAAACTGGAACTGCTACAAGGTGTGTGTAGCATGCAGAAAGAAGGCTTGTCATTTCAAAGAAAGAAGAGAAAACCAAAATCCAGGTAGTGAAACGAGCACACCAGCATGGGAGATGTGCATGTGGACAGTTTCCAGGAGCAGCTCTTTGTGGACACTTGGAAAGAGCGCTGTGAAAAGATTTCATACGAAGCGGATTTGGACAAAGTTGAAAGACCTTCCAAAACCAACCCTAAAGAACTGAGCCAAACAAAGAATGTTGCAATAAGCTCCTCCAGGAAAGGTGCTTCTATGACACAACTCAAGAGCAGGTAGCTACATTCTGCACAGTACAAAATGCATATGAATTCCTGGCTGAAAACTCACTCCAGAAGGAACAAATGCTTGTGTTTCTCTCCGAAAGAACACTCAGCGACTATTCTTTCGCTTGCTCCTTCCAAGTCTTGGTAGAAACGTGTGTTTTCACTGCGGTAATACGTTTTAGGATGCATTGTTTCAATCTCTTGCAAGACTCATGTTGTTTCTTAGACAATGTGGAAACACAAGGAGTATGTTTCCCAGTTCACTTGAAAGCCAGGAAAACGCACACTGCATCACTCTTCCTCAAACACGCTCTTTCACCTGATGCTTTGGGAATGTTCAAGAAAGCAGAAAAGAAGGGCATTTTGCAGTGAAATTCAGACGGGCATGTACAAAAGATCACTTCTATTCTTTGCAGAGTGCAAAAGCGTAATCGACTTCATGTTCTCAAAGAAACCCATATATTTTCCAAGGGACCTGAAGTAAGACTTTCACAAAAAGATGTGTTTGTGTGTCTGCTTTGAAAGGAGCTCTAAGTTGTGTATTCAGTGCTGTAGAATGACACACTCTACATAGAATACTCAGCATTTTGGGGAGACCAACATGCTGCAAACTGAAACTGCTACAAGGTGTGTGTAGCATACAGAAAGAAGGCTTGTCGTTTCAAAGAAAGAAGAGGAAACCAAAATCCAGGTAGGGGAACGAGCACACCAGTATGGGAGATGTACATGTGGACAGTTTCAAGCACCAGCTCTTTGTGGACACTTGGAAACAGCGCTGTGAAAAAATTTCGTACGAAGCAGGATTTGGACAAAGTTGAAAGACCTTCCAAAACCAACCCTAAAGAACTGAGCCAAACAATGAATGTTGCAATAAGCTCCTCCAGAAAGGTGCTTCTATGACACAACTCCCGAGCAGGTAGCTACTTTCTGCACAGTACAAAATGCATACGAATTCCTGGCTGAAAACTCATTCCAGAAGGACGAAATGCATGTCTTTCTCTCAAAAGGAACACTCAGCCACTAGGCTTTTGCTTGCTCCTTCAAAGTCTTTGTCGAAACGTGTGTTTTCACTGCTGGAATACGTTTTAGGAAGCATTGTTTCAATCTCTTGCAAACCTCATGTTTCTTACACAATGTGGAAAAACTAAGGAGTATGTTTCGCAAAATCACTTGAAATCTAGGGAAACGCACCCTGCATCACTCTTGCTCAAAACACGCTCTTTCTCCTAATGTGTTGAGAACATTCAAGAAACCAGAAAACAAGGGCATTTTGCACTGAAACTCAGACGGGCATGTAGAGGAGGTCATTTCGTTTGGTAGTAGAGTGCAAAAGCATCATTGACTTCATGTTCTCGTTGAAACCCTTACATTTCCAAGTGAAAAGAAGTAGGACTTTCACAAAAAGATGTGTTTGCGTGTCTGTGGTGAAAGGAGCTCTAAGTTGTGTATTCAGTGCTGGAGAGTGACACACTCTACACAGGTTACACAGCGTTTTAGGAGCACCAACATGCTGCAAACTGGAACTGCTACAAGGTGTGTGTAGCATGCAGAAAGAAGGCTTGTCATTTCAAAGAAAGAAGAGAAAACCAAAATCCAGGTAGTGAAACGAGCACACCAGCATGGGAGAATGTTGCATGTGGACAGTTTCCAGGAGCAGCTCTTTGTGGACACTTGGAAAGAGCGCTGTGAAAAGATTTCATACGAAGCGGATTTGGACAAAGTTGAAAGACCTTCCAAAACCAACCCTAAAGAACTGAGCCAAACAAAGAATGTTGCAATAAGCTCCTCCCAGGAAAGGTGCTTCTATGACACAACTCAAGAGCAGGTAGCTACATTCTGCACAGTACAAAATGCATATGAATTCCTGGCTGAAAAACTCACTCCAGAAGGAACAAATGCTTGTGTTTCTCTCCGAAAGAACACTCAGCGACTATTCTTTCGCTTGCTCCTTCCAAGTCTTGGTAGAAACGTGTGTTTTCCACTGCGGTAATACGTTTTAGGATGCATTGTTTCAATCTCTTGCAAGACTCATGTTGTTTCTTAGACAATGTGGAAACACAAGGAGTATGTTTCCCAGTTCACTTGAAAGCCAGGAAAACGCACACTGCATCACTCTTCCTCAAACACGCTCTTTCACCTGATGCTTTGGGGAATGTTCAAGAAAGCAGAAAAGAAGGGCATTTTGCAGTGAAATTCAGACGGGCATGTACAAAAGATCACTTCTATTCTTTGCAGAGTGCAAAAGCGGTAATCGACTTCATGTTCTCAAAGAAACCCATATATTTTCCAAGGGACCTGAAGTAAGACTTTCACACAAAAGATGTGTTTTGTGTGTCTGCTTTGAAAGGAGCTCTAAGTTGTGTATTCAGTGCTGTAGAATGACACACTCTACATAGAATACTCAGCATTTTGGGGAGACCAACATGCTGCAAACTGAAACTGCTACAAGGTGTGTGTAGCATACAGAAAGAAGGCTTGTCGTTTCAAAGAAAGAAGAGGAAAACCAAAATCCAGGTAGGGGAACGAGCACACCAGTATGGGAGATGTACATGTGGACAGTTTCAAGCACCAGCTCTTTGTGGACACTTGGAAACAGCGCTGTGAAAAAATTTCGTACGAAGCAGGATTTGGGACAAAGTTGAAAGACCTTCCAAAACCAACCCTAAAGAACTGAGCCAAACAATGAATGTTGCAATAAGCTCCTCCAGAAAGGTGCTTCTATGACACAACTCCCGAGCAGGTAGCTACTTTCTGCACAGTAACAAATGCATACGAATTCCTGGCTGAAAACTCATTCCAGAAGGACGAAATGCATGTCTTTCTCTCAAAAGGAACACTCAGCCACTAGGCTTTTGCTTGCTCCTTCAAAGTCTTTGTCGAAACGTGTGTTTTCACTGCTGGAATACGTTTTAGGAAGCATTGTTTCAATCTCTTGCAAACCTCATGTTTCTTACACAATGTGGAAAACTAGGAGTATGTTTCGCAAATCAACTTGAAATCTAGGGAAACGCACCCTGCATCACTCTTGCTCAAACACGCTCTTTCTCCTAATGTGTTGAGAAACATTCAAGAAACCAGAAAAACAAGGGCATTTTGCACTGAAACTCAGACGGGCATGTAGAAGAGGTCTATTCTTTTGGTAGTAGAGTGCAAAAGCATCATTGACTTCATGTTCTCGTTGAAACCCTTACATTTCCAAGTGAAAAGAAGTAGGACTTTCACAAAAAGATGTGTTTGCGTGTCTGTGGTGAAAGGAGCTCTAAGTTGTGTATTCAGTGCTGGAGAGTGACACACTCTACACAGGTTACACAGCGTTTTAGGAGCACCAACATGCTGCAAACTGGAACTGCTATCAAGGTGTGTGTAGCATGCAGAAAGAAGGCTTGTCATTTCAAAGAAAGAAGAGAAAACCAAAATCCAGGTAGTGAAAACGAGCACACCAGCATGGGAGATGTGCATGTGGACAGTTTCCAGGAGGCAGCTCTTTGTGGGACACTTGGAAAGAGCGCTGTGAAAAGATTTCATACGAAGCGGATTTGGACAAAGTTGAAAGACCTTCCCAAAACCAACCCTAAAGAACTGAGCCAAACAAAGAATGTTACAATAAGCTCCTCCAGGAAAGGTGCTTCTATGACACAACTCAAAGAGCAGGTAGCTACATTCTTGCACAGTACAAAATGCATATGAATTCCTGGCTGAAAACTCACTCCAGAAGGAAACAAATGCTTGTGTTTCTCTCCCGAAAGAACACTCTCAGCGACTATTCTTTCGCTTGCTCCTTCCAAGTCTTGGTAGAAACGTGTGTTTTCACTGCTCGGTAATACGTTTTAGGATGCATTGTTTCAAATCTCTTGCAAGACTCATGTTGTTTCTTAGACAATGTGTGAAACACAAGAGAGTATGTTTCCCAGTTCACTTGAAAGCCAGGAAAACGCACACTGCATCACTCTTCCTCAAACACGCTCTTTCCACCTGATGCTTTGGGAATGTTCAAGAAAGCAGAAAAGAAGGGCATTTTTGCAGTGAAATTCAGACGGGCATGTACAAAAGATCACTTCTATTCTTTGCAGAGTGCAAAAGCGTAATCGACTTCATGTTCTCAAAGAAACCCATATATTTTCCAAGGGACCTGAAGTAAGACTTTCACAAAAAGATGTGTTTGTGTGTCTGCTTTGAAAGGAGCTCTAAGTTGTGTATTCAGTGCTGTAGAATGACACACTCTACATAGAATACTCAGCATTTTGGGTGAGACCAACATGCTGCAAACTGAAACTGCTACAAGGTGTGTGTAGCATACAGAAAGAAGGCTTGTCGTTTCAAAGAAAGAAGAGGAAACCAAAATCCAGGTAGGGGAAGGAGCACACCAGTATGGGAGATGTACATGTGGACAGTTTCAAAGCACCAGCTCTTTTGTGGACACTTGGAAACAGCGCTGTGAAAAAATTTCGTACGAAGCAGGATTTGGACAAAGTTGAAAGACCTTCCAAAACCAACCCTAAAGAACTGAGCCAAACAATGAATGTTGCAATAAGCTCCTCCAGAAAGGTGCTTCTATGACACAACTCTCCGAGCAGGTAGCTACTTTCTGCACAGTACAAAATGCATACGAATTCCTGGCTGAAAACTCATTTCCAGAAGGACGAAATGCATGTCTTTCTCTCAAAAGGAACACTCAGCCACTAGCTTTTGCTTGCTCCTTCAAAGTCTTTGTCGAAACGTGTGTTTTCACTGCTGGAATACGTTTTAGGAAGCATTGTTTCAATCTCTTGCAAACCTCATGTTTCTTACACAATGTGGAAAACTAAGGAGTATGTTTCGCAAATCACTTGAAATCTAGGGAAACGCACCCTGCATCACTCTTGCTCAAACACGCTCTTTCTCCTAATGTGTTGAGAACATTCAAGAAACCAGAAAACAAGGGCATTTTGCACTGAAACTCAGACGGGCATGTAGAAGAGGTCTATTCTTTTGGTAGTAGAGTGCAAAAGCATCATTGACTTCATGTTCTCGTTGAAACCCTTACATTTCCAAGTGAAAAGAAGTAGGACTTTCACAAAAAAGATGTGTTTGCGTGTCTGTGGTGAAAGGAGCTCTAAGTTGTGTATTCAGTGCTGGAGGAGTGACACACTCTACACAGGTTACACAGCGTTTTAGGAGCAACCAACATGCTGCAAACTGGAACCTGCTACAAGGTGTGTGTAGGCATGCATGAAAGAAGGCTTGTCATTTCAAAGAAAGAAGAGAAAACCAAAATCCAGGTAGTGAAACGAGCACACCAGCATGGGAGATGTGCATGTGGACAGTTTCCAGGAGCAGCTCTTTGTGGACACTTGGAAAGAGCGCTGTGAAAAGATTTCATACGAAGCGGATTTGGACAAAGTTGAAAAGACCTTCCAAAACCAACCCTAAAGAACTGAGCCAAACAAAGAATGTTGCAATAAGCTCCTCCAGGAAAGGTGCTTCTATGACACAACTCAAGAGCAGGTAGCTACATTCCTGCACAGTACAAAATGCATATGAATTCCCTGGCTGAAAACTCACCCCAGAAGGAACAAATGCTTGTGTTTCTCTCCCGAAAGAACACTCAGCGACTATTCTTTCGCTTGCTCCCTTCCAAGTCTTGGTAGAAACGTGTGTTTTCACTGCGGTAATACGTTTTAGGATGCATTGTTTCAATCTCTTGCAAGACTCATGTTGTTTCTTAGACAATGTGGAAACACAAGGAGTATGTTTCCCAGTTCACTTGAAAGCCAGGAAAACGCACACTGCATCACTCTTCCTCAAACACGCTCTTTCACCTGATGCTTTGGGAATGTTCAAGAAAGCAGAAAAGAAGGGCATTTTGCAGTGAAATTCAGACGGGCATGTACAAAAGATCACTTCTATTCTTTTGCAGAGTGCAAAAGCGTAATCGACTTCATGTTCTCAAAGAAACCCATATATTTTTCCAAGGGGACCTGAAGTAAGACTTTCCACAAAAAGATGTGTTTGTGTGTCTGCTTTGAAAGGAGCTCTAAGTTGTGTATTCAGTGCTGTAGAATGACACACTCTACATAGAATACTCAGCATTTGTGGGGAGACCAACATGCTGCATAACTGAAACTGCTACAAGGTGTGTGTAGCATACAGAAAGAAGGCTTGTCGTTTTCAAAGAAAGAAGAGGAAACCAAAATCCAGGTAGGGGAAGGAGCACACCCAGTATGGAGATGTAACATGTGGACAGTTTCATCAAGCACCAGCTCTTTGTGGACACTTGGGAAACAGCGCTGTGAAAAAATTTCGTACGAAGCAGGATTTTGGACAAAGTTGAAAGACCTTCCAAAACCAACCCTAAAGAACTGAGCCAAACAATGAATGTTGCAATAAGCTCCTCCAGAAAGGTGCTATCTATGACACAACTCCCGAGCAGGTAGCTACTTTCTGCACAGTACAAAATGCATAACGAATTCCTGGCTGAAACTCATTCCAGAAAGGACGAAATGCATGTCTTTCTCTCAAAAGGAACACTCAGCCACTAGGCTTTTGCTTGCTCCTTCAAAGTCTTTGTCGAAACGTGTGTTTTCACTGCTGGGAATACGTTTTAAGGAAGCATTGTTTTCAATTCTCTTGCAAACCTCTCATGTTTCTTACACAATGTGGAAAACTAAGGAGTATGTTTCGCAAATCACTTGAAATCTAGGGAAAACGCACCCTGCATCACTCTTGCTCAAACACGCTCTCTTTCTCCTAATGTGTTGAGGAACATTCAAGAAACCAGAAACAAAGGGCATTTTTGCACTGAAACTCTAGACGGGCATGTAGAGGAGGTCATTTCGTTTGGTAGTAGAGTGCAAAAGCATCATTGACTTCATGTTCTCGTTGAAACCCTTACATTTCCAAGTGAAAAGAAGTAGGACTTTCACAAAAAGATGTGTTTGCGTGTCTGTGTGAAAGGAGCTCTAAGTTGTGTATTCAGTGCTGGAGAGTGGACACACTCTACACAGGTTACACCAGCGTTTTAGGAGCACCAACATGCTTGCAAACTGGAACTGCTACAAGGTGTGTGTAGCATGCAGCAAGAAAGAAAGAAGGCTTGTCATTTCAAAGAAAGAAGAGAAAACCAAAATCCAGGTAGTGAAAC
>NW_028269931.1:0-42505 GCF_054644295.1 Miniopterus natalensis | reverse complement strand
ATTCAGGGTCTAAAGTAAATATCTTAAGAACAGCAAATTATACTTTTTTTGCTCAAAGAGACAGAATGTCCCCTCGGTCCTCACACATTCTTCTGAAACGGGGGTCAGTTAAATGAGCGTGGACGGATTCTTTAACCCCCAGTGAGGAGTCCACGTCCAAGTCAGGTTCAGGGGACTCATTCTCCCTTTTGAAACTGCGCCCCACAGGTAAGGTGGGTCACCCCTGGACTCGGTCCCTTGGTCCCTTGTAACTCTGATGCTGAATGCGGCCTCCCTTCAACTTCCCAAATCCTTCAGCTGTATCGATTAGGGCTCACGGGGCGGGGGAAGAGCCGGACCTCTGTCGCCAGTGGTTCTTTTTCTGGGGAGCAGGTTGAGGCAGTGGTCCTGCAGGAATGCCCTGGTGTCAGAAAGCATGGGGGGGGGGGGGCTAGAACAAAACTCTTAACCCCAGGAAGGCCAATTCAATCTCTTTGAGTTTCCCTTAGAACCAGAAAAGGTAAATAGCTCAGACCCCCTTCCTGGAGTTGTGGCTACACTCAATATGGATCCCAGGCAATTTTCCAGAACTTTCTGCCCCCAGGGCCAGAGCTGCAGAGAGATAGGGGGTGACTGCCTCCCTCACCAGCCCAACCGGGCTCCAGGGCAGGGCCAGGTATCGTGATTAATAATGTCCCTTAAGAAGCAGGGTGGCCTCTGGAGGTAGGCACTGTGTGGTATCAACCGACCCCGAGAAGCTCTGTCCTAGACAAGATGCGTGTTCTTTTATCACAGCTGATTCCCAGGCACTGAGAAAGATGCTAAGCAATATGGTTTAATGACAGTCCCGCCCTGGGCCTAAGAGGCAGTTCAGCAACATCCTCACATGCCACGAACTCTCAGGTTCCTTTCAGTGAATTTTCTCCCGCTCAGGGTTCCTAAGGGCCCTTCTGGCATTTTCTAAGGAGCAAAGTGTGCAGACACTAAGAGAGACACCCTGTCCTTCGTGTGGCTTATGATTTCCTTGGAGAGAAGAGAGAACACGTGGGAAATATAGGGTCAGGGCAGCGCTGGCCGAGACTGGGGGAGCCACAGACTGTGGAAACCTTCTCAGCGGAGAGGAAGCAGCAGGCAGGGCGAGTTCAAGGAGCACGCAGCTGGACATCAAGGCCAATGTCATGGTGCTGGGAAAGCTTCTAATAGAGACAAAGGGAGGCGAAGGGGGCTCCCTTTCTGCCTGGCCACCTCCACGACCTGGACTCATGCAATGCCTCTTAGTTTCAGCGTTTGATTAAAAAAAATAATACATTCAACCATACCCCAAGAAAAAGCTTAAAATACTTAACATTCTCATCATCACTTGGTGTTCCCACAGCATGTTCTCTTTCGATTTTTGTTTAAAAATATATCTTTATTGATTTCAGAGAGAGGAAAGGAGAGGGAGAGATAGAAACATCAATGATGAGAGAGTCATGGATCAGCTGCCTCGAGCCCGCAACCCGGGCCTGTGCCCTGACCGGGAATCAAACCCCGTTCGCCTGGATCCTAGGTCGACGCTCAACCGCAGAGCCACGCCCGGCCGGACTCTCTTTCAATTTTTGCAACCTTCCTGAGTGGACAGGATGGTAGAGAAACACCTTACGATGGAGGAAGGCGGTGGTTTCGGGTGATGGGCAGCTCAGGACTCCTGGGCACAGACATCACACCCCAGTCACAACCTGGGCCTCTGTCTCCCCAGCCCCAGGTCTTCCTGGGCTGGGACTCACCATCAACGTGAGTGGCATGGACATTCCTGTGCCAGCATCACCAACTCCAGCTTTTCCCAGGTGGCATTCTGAGATCAAGCAGCACCCCTAAAGAACTTGAAATTTGCGCCTGGCCAGGCGTGGCTCAGCGGTTAAGCATCGACCTAGGATCCAGGCGATCAGGGTTCGATTCCCGGTCAGGGCACATGCCCGGGTTGCGGGCCGCAGCAGATCAATGACTCTCTCATCATTGATGTTTCTATCTCTCTCTCTCTCCCTCTCCTTTCCTCTCTCTGAAATCAATAAAGATATATTAAAAAAAAAAAAAAAAAAACCTTGAAATTTGTTTCCCTCACACTGGGGCGTCCAGGCCCTCTTCCACCCAGAAGGAACATTCCTCTGCGAAATCCCCAGCAACCCTCGGCAGGAGCAGCCCGAGGAGGCAGGGCCATCGCCATCAATCACCATTATCACCTTCACCATCTTATCTCCGCCTGGAGTAAAAGGGGCTGCGTGCTTTGTACCAGCTGACCGACATCCATTTACACAACTGTCTAAACAAGACTAAATGGGAAACGCTCACTTGTTTTCAACAGAACCGGAACAACCACAGGCTTCTCAATTTTCCCGTGAGCCGAGCTGCTGATTTTCATATTAAAATTTGGAGTTAAGGCTGCGAAGGCTGGGTAGGGCTGGCATATGGCCTGGTACGGAGGGGTCCCCAATGGGATGCCCTGGGGTCGCGGTGATGAGAGCGTGAGTTTCTTTCTCCATTGTCTTCTAACTTTATTCTTACGGACCCAGATGTCTTTGATTTCTCAAACCCATCATTTGCATGTGAAGAGAGAATCTGGACGGCAGAGTGACCTAAATTAGACACACCCAGGCCAGCACGGGAAAGGCAGGAATTCAGAACAATTAGGAGGTGAGAGTGGGCTTACATTCACGAATCCTGTAGTCTTCACCACTCATCATTAAACTTGGGTGGCAACTCTCATTCCGAGGAATTAGGTAGGGCTCTTCAAATCAAGTGTAGGTTTCTCCTTCAGGGCAGTGAAGGGGGGAAATCGAGGCTTGGAGAGAGTAGGAGCTGTGTTGGGTCGCAATGAAAGACATTTGGGTGGACTCACATACATAATTTAGAAAGCACTTGGTAATCCCAGGGAGCTGGCTACTGAGCATAGTCTGGGTTCTTTGTTGCAGGGATTTATCAGAGGTTCGAGAGGAGCTCACAGAAGCCCTAGGAGGGCCGTGCCAAGAACAGGGCCCAAAACACAGCACAGAATCTCTCTAGTGGCGTCCCTTCTGAATCTTTAAAGAAATAAAAATAGGGTGAACCTTGGGGTGATCAATTTGACCTTCATAAACGTGGCCAATATAAGCAGAACCATCTCTTCCGAGGAAATTACCCAGGTATCCTATGCCTTACTCCAGCGCTCCTATCTGGACCACTCATTGTCCCCACAGATTTGGGGACCAAACTGCCCCCTTCTTTTTGCCTCCCCCCTTTGTCTAACTTGCCTTGATTTTTTCCTGAATGGTCACCCCTGGCCATGTCCACCACCCTCATCCTGACCACACAATGGTGCTGGAATGCTTTGTGTGCCCCTCTGATGTCTTGTGGTCCTTACTGCCCTCCAGCCCAAATTTCCCTGGTCATATGGCTGCTCACATTGTCCCCGATTTCGGACAAAACCCAGGTGAGTCATCAAAGCCCTGCTCTTGGCACTATAGCTTTTTACTGATACTTCTTTCAAATAGCATTTCTCCCAAAATAATCTGCCTAGAAAAAAATATATATATATATATGGCGATTTTGAGCCCAGAACGACTTGGCTGCATTGGTTTGGGATTTAAACTAGAGGCAGGTCGGTGAGTTTCAGGCGCACAGATACATTTCGCCAGAATACAGGTAAGTTTTACAGGCGCTCAGGTACAGCTACAGGGCCCATGGCTGAAAACAGTTTACAGGATATAACTCATTGTGGAGTCTTAGAAAAGTAACTTTCCTCCTACCTTCTAGGTTCCTGTAGCTGGGCTAATAATCAGATTAACAGGAAAAAATATCCAAAGTTTATTATACAAATGTACAATCAAGGATTTTAGAATGAGACCCCCAAAGAGGCTTATCTGCCAACCTGGAACTAAGGAGAGGGAGCGCAGAGGTCTGGGGTTTAGACCGGGAACCAGTGATTCACAGGACACCTGGCAAACAAATTCCTGCTAAGCAACTGGGACACACTGGGACACACTGGGATACACTGGGACACACTGGGACACACTGGGACAGGGGAAGGACTGGCTTTGCCAGCTTTCTTCCTGTCTGGCTCCCATGTGCTAAAGTGAATTTGCTCAGCGTATCAGGCCAACGCTCCCTCCCTGAAACAGGTTTTTCTGTCTGAATCTTTTAGGCAGAAGAGGGGGAGAGGACACTTTCTGGGTCTTTTGTTTTTCTCATGACCAACTTA
This sequence comes from Miniopterus natalensis, assembly GCF_054644295.1. Classification (NCBI taxonomy): domain Eukaryota; kingdom Metazoa; phylum Chordata; class Mammalia; order Chiroptera; family Miniopteridae; genus Miniopterus; species Miniopterus natalensis. The sequence goes on along the minus strand of NW_028269931.1, from coordinate 38,313 downwards.
AAATCAATATCCCCAAAACTATTTGGGGTGGCAAAACTTTGGTCTCTTTTATTGTCAATGTAAAAAATATTTAAACCTATAAGGAATTTTTTATAAGAGGTTATTTGAGTCAAACAGGATACACGGGGATCTCAACAGACTCAGAAAAATGCTTCCAAGAAATGCCAGCTTGCAGCTTATTTTAGGCTTTGGGGATTAAGGGGGGAACATAAGGCAGATTCCCCGAAGGTGGGGGAAAGCTACTGACTTCCTTCACCGAGCATCATGTCCTCAAAGTTCACCTCTGTGGTACTGTTACCGGTAGAAGTGGGGGTTTTGCAGTGTCGAGAGAAAAACATTTTCGGGGACCCACAAGGGGGGATGAGGCTGGTAGTAAGATTTATTTGGGTAAAAATAGAAGGCTGCTCCCAGGTTCCCAATGTCTAATCTCTGTCCGTCCCTCTCTGAAAGAAGTCCAATCTTGTCTTCATCGGGCCCAGACACAGGGCCCGTGTCCAGACACCTGCTAGGGCCACACGGCTGCTGCGGAGACCCCAGCCGCGCCGCTCTGCCTGCAGAAACCACATTCCTGGGCAGACCCGAGCCCCTGCTCTGGCGGCTCTGCCCGGAGGTGACCCCCACGCTTCAGCACAGCCTTCGCCCATCTCTCTAAGGCCCATCTACCTCCCCAAACTCACCCTTATCCCACCACAGAAATCACAAAGACCCCCACATAACTCACAGCATCGCTTTGCTACCAGATACCCGGCCTATGTCCCCACACCCCAGTCCTGGGCCAGGGGACATCAGTGCCCAGGGCTGGTGGTCCGCTCATTCACTTCTGCTCTTAATAACCAAGCGACCTCGGGCAGGACAATTAACCTTCACAGGGCTTGGTGACGATCACACAGTGTAATGCGGGAGCACTCTGTACCTTGTGAAACCTTACACAGAGCTCGGTTGTTATTACAGGCACTACAGCCTTTAATCCCTCTGCCGGTGACACTGTGTCCCCTGGGTGGCAACTCCCTAAAGAGGGTGTGGACTTTGTACAGGAACCAATGGAGCCTCCACTCGTGACTGCCAACTATGTAGACTGATAACATGGGCCATGCCATTGGTCCAAGGTGCATAGAATATAATATCCAAAACCACGTCCGTGTAATCACAAAAGCATCCTTAGATAGGCAAAATGCATATATTCCACCATCTGTTAAATCCTGATTCCTAAGCAGATGCTCATGAAGACGGCTGGGCCTTACATGATTTTATAGCTGTTTCCCCTAAATGCTCTGACTTCAACACTCTTGGGAATGTTTTCCCTGCTGACCAGGCCCCCCCCTGGGGTCAGGGGGTCGGGACAGTGAGGCCAGTGCACCCGGCCAGGGGGCCAGAGCTGAGAGCGCTCCCGGGCTGCTAACTGCTCCCAGTTCTTATCAGGAGCAACTGGTACCTCTCTCCCCGCGTAAACAGGCGGGGAGGGGGAAGGAAGAGCCTTAAATGTTTGCTTTCCTTTACGAGACCACCTACAAAATGTTGAGACCCTGCAGGCGAAATGATCTGTCACGATTCCAGCGCTGGGCAAATATAAACACCTAGAATGTTTTGCATGGAGCAGCCGGGCTCCCAGATGTTTCCAGGGGGTTCCTGGGGGTCCCTCTACCTTCCCTGTCCCTCCTGCGCTTTCCCCCTTTTATCTTCTTTTCCTCGGTGAAATACTCTACCCCAAACAGTTTGGGTTAGAGATGGTGTACGTGACCCAGAGGGAAAGGTGGCTCTCTCTACAAAGCCGGGTCCCCTCTCTTTTTCCGTAGAGGACCCTGATGCCGAAAAGCTGGCCGCAGGGGCTGCGGGGGCCTGTCAGAGTGAGAAACCCCAGAGCCTCAGCCTCCAGGACTCCCCAGGAGCCGGGTGGGTGACCAACAGAGGGGGCAAAGGGCAGGGAGCCGCGGGAACCAGAGCTCACCGCAGCTAAGGGCTCAGGCCGCCCTGGAGATCCCAGGGGATGGTGATTCATTGAAAGTGTTTTACAGAGTGAATTTGCGTTGTCATTGGTGGCATTTCCCTCTGGCTCCCTGGAGTGGCCTGGAAGAGGGAAGGGCTGAGCTCTGGGGGGCTGGGGGAGTAGGGGGGCTGGAGGGCTGGGCAAGGGAGGTTGGTAAGTGGAGGGATGGGAGTGGGGGTGGGAAATGCAGACACTGAGGAGGCTGCTCCAGGCAAGGTCCTCAGACTTTGGGGTGTGAGTTTCCTCAACTTTAAAGTTGAGACGAGGTGGGGGGTGTCTTGCTGTTTCTCCCTACCCCTTCCCTTTTACTCAGGGCATGCTGGCAAAGTTAGCACGCTCCTAACCTGGGTGTTTTTTGAATTGCCCGCTGGAATCTCCTGACCAGTGGGGTGGGACAAAGGGAATATTGTTGCTTAGAGAGTCTCCTAGGCCCACCTGCCCTGCAGGCTCCCCTGTGGTCTCCCTAACAGGGGCCTATGGCGGGGGCAGGGGCGCGAGGCCTGCTCTGCTCGGGGACACCACCCCTCCAGGCCACCTCCGGACGGCTGAGGCACGGCCACCACGATTTTCTTGGCTTTCCCCGGCAGCCCTGTGAGACAGGCAGGGAATAGGTATGGTTACCCTCTGAGCCTAAAAAATAAATTATTTTAAGTTAAGAGCAGTATGGTGAACTGGCCCTTGAGAGTAGGTTATGGCATGAAGCCCTTAGCACGGCGTCCGGCACATACTAAGTACTTGGTGAGTGTTAACAAGAAAAACCAACCAGCCAATCGCAGAAATAAAAAGCACTTGTGCATCTCAGAATTTGTAAGAGGTCTTGGCCTGAGTTTACCATCTTACCAGCTCACCACCTCCGTGGAGCATTAAGGGGTGTAGTTGGGGTTTACCCCCAAAATCTAAACCCTGGGTCTGTTTTGAAGTTAAGAGGGATTTAAACATTGGAAATATGGCTGGAATATAGTCAACTAAGGTTTCATGTCCCCTTCTGTTTTTCCCACAGCAGGTGACCCCCCTCTACTCCAGCCCTACCCCCGACCCCACACCAGTGCCCCACTGTTACTCTCCGGAGGCTCAGATCCTCGTAGGACACTGCTGGGCCCAGCCAACCACGCTGGGCAGGGCTGGGCCACAGCCTGGCTCCACTCTTTTCTGAACGCTGCCCCCTACGGGAGGGCCGCACACCTTCAGGCTGACCTGAGTTTGTATCCTTCAGCTCGGCTTGGGTGGGGAGCGTGTTTGATCTCCTTTGACAAGTAGACTTTTTAAAAAATAATATGTTTTTATTGATTTCAGAGAGAGGAAGGGAGAGGGAGAGACAGAAACATCAATGAGGAGAGAGAGTCATTGATCGAGCCCACAACCCGGACATGGGCCCTGATCGGGAATCGAACCGTGACCTCCTGGTTCATGGGTTGGCGCTCAACCATTGAGCCACGCTGGCGGGGAGACAAGTAGATTTTCTTACCAGCAACACAGCCGCTGCTCCATCCGCCCAGGGAGCGCTGATCCCCCTTGAGCCACCTCTGTGTCTCATGCACATCTGAGCCTCCCAACCCGGTTAAACGCCCCCAGAAGGTTCCCACGCGCTTGCCCTGGTCATGGCACTGTGGGGTAATTACTTGGGTGCTGTCTGCTCCCCTCTTAATGCAAGCTCCTCAGAGAAGGAAGCAGGTCTTACTAAAAATGAAAGCCCCAGGCTCTAGCACAGTGCTGGGTACGTAGGAGGAACTCAGAAGCTACCTGCTGCGTGGAGCATTGAATGGATGGATAATAAATGCAGCCCTGTGTTTTGGGGGTGCATGTGTGGGAGCTGGGGAAGGGAGCTGGGTGATTGGGTGATTGGGAGGGTGGGGGTCAGCACGGAGCAGACATGACCAACAGGACAGGGGCACCTGGCAGTGAGTGTGTCCTCTGCAAGGTGAAAACCAGTGCGGATTAAAGCCCAGACTTGCCCTCTGACAGGTTCCCCTCCAGCCCCAGGCATGGAGCCCTCTGAACTGACTCTCGTCTTCTTTAAAAAGAAAATAAAAAGACTAATTAGAGACAAAATGACAGCTTACCCGCTCCATCAGCTTTCAGGGAATCTACCTGAAGGGTTTAGGGATCTTTTCCTCTGAAACCGAGGGGAACTCATGGTCCATGACAACCAACTTGCCGCTGAAATGTACGCCTGACTCTTTGCTTCTTGGAGCCTCACACGGTAAACTGATCAGAGCACTGAGCCTGGAGTCCTAGCCCTGGGCCACTGTGACTGTTTTGTCACCTAGAAAGCAGCCAACCCCTTGCTCCACGAGGCAGCTCCGTCCAACAGAACTTTCTGTGGAGAGTGAAATGTCCTGGCTCCAGGCTGCCCAGAAGGTAACCCCTCGTCACATGGGTCACATGAAATGTGGCTAGTGCAACAGAGGACCTGATTTTTAATTACGTTAATTAATGAATATTTCACCTGGCTCTGACATTACATCCCTTTCCACAAAGTCCCCCCTTTCTCTCCTTCTCAAAGCCATTGCCTCCACGGAGGGATCACTAGGCATATTCATTCTATGGGGCCTGTAGATACAGGACCTGGGTCAGAGAGGCCAGAGCTGACTGTCAGAGAGACAGTTCCCTTTGAAAGTGAGAGAACACCCTGGAAACGATGCCCTGGACATTAATGCCGTAAGCCCCCGGCTCCCCTTTCATGATGATGCTGAGACACCGGACTGTAAGTCAAGGTCAGCTCTCAGGCCGATCCAGGCATCAGCAACACTTTCATTACCTTCTTCCTTCTGCGGACACCCTCCCCGCCTGCCCTTGGGATCTGCACTGATGCTAGTGATTACAGACAGTGTGCTGGGACAGATGGCCTCCCAGGATGGGGACTTTCAGGACCACAGGGGTGCCACCACGGGGCCAGGACACCTGGAGGCACCCAGAAGCCCAGCAGCCACAGGCCCGGTGAGAGCAGGAGAGCAGGGCTAAGCCCAAGGGCTCCTGCGCTCGGGGCGCTGGGGGCCAGCTCACACTTTGCTGTACTCCGCCTACTCAGTCAACACCAACGATTAATTGATTAATCCAGATTGGAGGCAGGAATGCAGTCAGCCGACTGCCCTGCCTCATCAATCCAAACAGGCAGCCAAGGGAAAGGGGCTGAATCCAAACCGCTTGATGGGACTATTGTGGTTCCTCTCGCTATTTACTGCTGACTCCTGTGTCAGAGAGCCCTGTGGAGACAGCCCCCCTCCCGGGAGGCCCTGCTCTCGGGGACCCCGGCGACCTCCTGGGGGAAGACAGAGCGAGCATGGCTCAGGAAGCACTCGACGGTGAGCCCCGCAGATGACTCAAAGCACAGGTACGTGGTGCTCGGACGGATCAGATTAGAGGGCCCGTCGGGGCCAGCGGCCGGGACACAGCTGTCCTCTACGTCAGCAGTCCCTCTCTGTGCGTACGTTTGGTCTTCCAGATTCTTCAAAGGGAAGGACAGGGCAGCGATAGCGTCTCTGCTGCATGGGCCACATGAGACGTGATCTGGAAGGAATGTTGCGAGTGTTGCGCACGCAGGCTGGGGGTTCTGGCAGCTGGAGTCGGCCTGTGTCGCTGGCCCGCACCGAGCCTGGTTCTGGGCACGACTGTCCCTCCCCACCCACTCGCCTAAGCGGTGGGTCCCCTGTGGAGGCCTGGCTAGCTCTGTCGCACCCCCTCTGTTCAGTGAGTCCTAGGTCGTGTTAAAGAGGCAGAAGGAAAGGGGTCCCTGGTGGTTGGTGTGACACAGCTGCTCTCTGGCCCAGTGGCTGCTGATATTGTAACAGTGGAAACTGTAACCCACCCCACTATGCTCTTGACATTGTTTCTGTAAATGCTGAACTAATAAGCAGCTTGTAGATAAACAGCATCTTTGTATAAAAATCTTAGGAACTAGCTTCAGAAGATACAGACTCTGACCTTCAGTCATCCCAGTTCCGGGAGATTTGCTGACCTTCAAATGTAGAACCAGGACGACATGGGACCAGGATGACACACGGCAGACCATCACTCGACCAGTTTCGAGGTCCTGATGGGAAGGGACTGTGCTGCCTGCAAGGAGAGAACTTTTCAACCCCCTTCCCTTGATTTTTTTATTCTGCTTCCCTCTCCCTCCTTATAAAACCTCTGCCTGCACTGAGGTGTGGAGATGGGCTTTGCGACAAGGGTCCCCCATCTCCTCGGGTGGCCGGCACTTGAATAAAACGTCTTTCCTTTCTCACCAGCAGCTGTCTCATGAGTTTGGCTTTTGTGGCAGCAGGCAGCCGACCTTGGGTTCCGGTTACAGTTTGGGCGATGCAGCCAGGAGGTTGCAGGAGCCCCCTCAATAAGTCCCTCGACTTTGGGGGGGGGTCCCCAGGCTGCCTGTGGCTGACCGACACCATGAGAGAACTTGGGAGTCCCTCGCAGCTGCCGAGTGATTTTACTTAGGGACTGTCCTGGGCTCTTTCTCGGGCCTGGTCACCTGCTAGGCCCAGCTGGTGAAAGGAAACAGGTCATTGGGGAGTCAACGGACTCCAAAACTGGGTAGTCTCTGGTGTGCACGACCAGGAGCCTCTACCCTGCCATTTGGGGTGCTTTGAATCACATGGGGTTCTGTAGGAATCAATAGGCACCGCAAGGCAGTAGGCATGGCTCAGTGACTAGGAAAAACCCCAGTTCCCCAGTGTGGGGTTTGGTTGGGGCACTCTGGGGCGCTCTTTGGGTTTTGTATTTGGATTTTGGGGCCTTTTTTGCTTTCCTTGTTGCCGATATCTGTGGGTTGTCTTAATAGATGTGTTTTTAATTTGGAATATTGTTGCTTAGAGAAATACACACGGGAATCATACCGCTCTATAGTTGTTTGCTCTTCTTGTTTGTCTAATAGTTATGACTATTTTGCAACTGGAGCTGTTTTGCCAAAAGTCTGGTAAATAGGGTAAGATCTCCTACGTGCAAACTTTCCCGTTGCTGCATCGTAACAAGTCTACTCAGAAAGACCTAAACCGAGGGTTTAAAGAGAGGGGGAAAAGGTCTCATTCTCTGCCCAGAGAGTGAAAGAAAAAAAGGTGAGGAAACAAGTCCTTTAAACACCCTCAGTCCAGCCTGGGAGCTGCTGCGGTGCTGGGAACTAGCCGCAGGGCGTTGCTGACCCTCCAGCCTTTTCTGCGGCCTCCTAAGCGTTGTCAAGGTTATGTTATCTCTGTTATGCCTCTTAAAAATGTAAGTGTATCTTCCAGTGGGGGGGAGAAAAACCACTGTTTCTTAAAGTTATGAAATGTGTTTATAAATTTGCCAACCTAAAGAGTGCTAAGTGCTGGCTTTTCGTTGTCATTAAAATCAAGGTTTCTAAGAACTGAGAATTCCAGCGAAGTCGAAAGGAAACTATATGGTTTTGGGTAACAGAGAATTGAAAGTAAGTTGCTGCAAAGTCGGTTACTTCTGAATGTGTGAAGGAGAAATACACTGAAAGGGGCCAGGAAAGTAAGTCACAAAGGGTCCGGGTAAGTCGCAGAGGGTCTGTGCAAGTTGAAGAACTGCGGAGACGGCAGACGCGAAAAGAGAAAGAGTTAAGGAAGTAAAGGTGGGAGGAAATAAAAGAAAGGCACATACGTATTCGAGGAAGAGAGGACATTGCAGGAGAAATACTCAAGAAGGAAACGGAAATGGGGGGGGGTAAGAGGCACAGAGGCAGATAGGAAAGCAGAGTGGCGATTTTAACGACAAGAGGCCAGGAAGCTTCCTGTGATTTTTCCAAACCATTTGTAATTTCCCTACAGGAGCTCGAGGCACCATTGACAGTGGGGGACAAATGAATTGATCCCAGAGTCTGATATACTTTCATTTGTAATTCTGAGTGTTATCTTAAAGTGTTGTTACAAAATAAGCAAATTGCAGTATAATCAGATCTATAACCATGTTATTTTAAGGATTTTTTTTTTTTATTTTGTCATTTAGAGACAGTCATTGTTTTACTCGGATGCATTTGCCAAAATGTTACATCTTCTGACTTACCCTAAAATATGAATTTCAGAGAACAAATTTTCACATCATACCTTTAAAACAGATAAAAATTTAACTCTAAGGAATAACTGGATTCATGGAAATACTGGCAAGTAATCAGGATAAACAAAAATTATGGGGCTGAAAAAACTGAAGATAGTTATTATTCTTATGACTTTGTTCAAAATATTGCTGAATACTAGTCTCTATTTCCGTTAATTGTCTGTAAAATTTTATTTTTCACCTAGAAACTAGACTGGATCCTGAATTTTTCCAGTTTTCTGAAATATTTTGTCTACGACCCCCTAATTTCCATGGGAATGGAAGAAAAATTGACAGTGGGGAACTGTAACAATGGAAAAGCTTTTGACATTGTTTCTGTAAATGCTGAGTCTGAATAATATGTAGCTTGTAGATAAATAGCATCTTTGTATAAAAAATCCTAGGAACTAACTTCAGAAGATACAGACTCTGACCTTCAGTCATCCCAGTTCGGGGAGATTTGCTGACCTTCAAATGTAGAACCAGGACGACATGGGACCAGGATGACACACGGCAGACCATCACTCGACCAGTTTCGAGGTCCTGATGGGAAGGGACTGTGCTGGCTGCACGGACAGAACTTTTCAACTCCCTTCCCCTTGATTTTTTTATTCTGCTTCCCTCTCCCTCCTTATAAAACCTCTGCCTGCACTGAGGTGTGGAGATGGGCTTTGTGACAAGGGTCGCCCATCTCCTCGGGTGGCCGGCACTTGAATAAAATCTCTTTCCTTTCTCACCAGCAGCTGTCTAATGAGTTTGGCTTTTGTGGCGCAGGCAACTTGGGTTCCGGCTACAATGTCTCATTATGACTCTTCATGCCACTCACAGCAGAGCCTGTCTAGACTTGTAACCCTCAGCAGTTTTCAACTTTGTTACTCCACGGAGCACTGCTTGGTGAGATTCAAAACAGAGTATGTAACACCTGAGTTCACATTAAAGCTTCTAGCTGGTTTCAGCTATTTCCAAAAGCAACAATAGAAACTGATAAGCCAGCTGACTTTGTCTCTAAAGATCACTCTTTTCTAAAGTCTCTGTTTTTCCTATAAGACTCACAAGCATAACTCATGCTGATTTACTGGCTCTCATTAATCCCTAACTGTTTTATCATCTTGTCCATCTTTTCTACCCGCCCAGGGCCCCTGCTCTGGAATATCCTTTATTGTTTCTGGCGCCTGCAGCTTTCCCTCCTTGGGTACCTGTGGTGAAGGCGGTCACTCTAAAGAATGAACCATGCAAGAGGCGCCGGGGCAGGGGGCTGGCCCAACACGCTGGAAAACCCTCGCTGCTCCATGGGCGCAAGGATGACTGTGGAGCATGTATGATCGTCAGGACCGGCTGGCTTCATTAACTGCCCCAGAACCAAATAAAACCGCAGGGCTCCTTGCTTAATAGGCAGAATAAAATGCCACGAAGGGTACTAAAATACAGTAGCCGCCCCTCCATCCGAGGTTTCACCTTCCATGGTTTCAGTTACCCCTGGTCAACCTTGGCCTGAAAATATTAAATAAAAAATTCCAGAAATAAACAATTCATACGTTTTAAACTGCATGCCATTCTGAGTAGTGTGGTGAAACCTCGCTCCCAGGACATGAAACCTCCCTTTGCCCAGCATCTCCACCCTGTACATACAGAACAATAAGATGGTTTGAGAGAGGGGGGGACCACATTTACATAACTTTCATTGCAGTATATTGTTATAGTTTTATTTTATTAGTAGTCATTGTTGTTAACTTCTTACTGTGCCTACTTTATAAATTAAACTTTAGGAAAAAGCATAGTCTCTATAGTGTTCAGTACTATCCGTAGTTTCGGGCATTCACGGGGGGTCTTGGAACGTATCTGTTGTGGATAAGTGGGGGGAACATTACTTACAGTAGCCCAAAGGTGAAAACAACTCAATATCCACTGACGGATGGATGAATAAATAAAATGTGGTGCATACATACAACGGGATATTATTCAGGCTTAAAAAAGGAAGGAAATCCTGACACATGCTACACCACAGATAAACCTTGAAAGCACGCTAAGGGAAATAAGCCAGACCCAGAAGGACAGATACTGTATATTCCGCTTATATGAGGTTCCTAGAGCAGTCGGAGTCACAGGAGGGAGAACGCAGGTTGCCGGGCCCGGGGGAGGGGATGAGGGGTTGCTGTATAATGGATACAGAGTTTCCGTTTGGGAAGATGGAACGTTCTGGAGACGGACAGTGTGATGAGTGCACATCAATGCAAAAGTGCTTAATGTCCCAGAACTGTACACGTAAAGACAGCTGAAATGGTAAATTTTATATGTATATTTTACCACAAATTTTTAAAAGTAAATCATTTTTAAAAAATCTTCCAATATTTCCTTAACAGTTGCTCATATTTATTGAGTGCTTTCTACGCGCCCAGCCAGGTGCTCTTCCAAAGTGTTTACTGTGCTATTTTGTTTCCTCTTGGTAATAATCTTATGAAGCAGGTGCCATCGTCACGTCTATCTTTCAAGATGAGACAACTGAGGCACAGAAAAGTGCAGGGTGTGAGGTTTGAACCCAAGCAGTGGTATTTCAGATTCCTCACCCTCTGCTACTGTCTTCTATTACCTCCAAAGGAGTGAGCAATTAGGACGTTATACATTGTTGTTGACTTGATTGTCACCTTGGGGTCTTAGATGAGCTGTTCTGCACCTCTCTCCTTGAATGTGAAACTGAAGCTCGGGGCTCCTTCATGTGGTCGTGACCACCCTCCCCTGAGCTGCAGCAGGAGGTGGTGCAGCCAGATCAGGGGACAACCTCCCAAATGCTGAGTCCCAGGCCCAGCCGCTCGGAGGCCCTTCTAACATTGCCTCCCGTGACCTTAAACGTCCCAATTGTCCAAACGCCGACTCTACTACTTACTGGCTGTGTCATCTTGGACAAGGAATTTGACTTCTCTGAGCTTCTGTTTCCGTATCTAAAAAAATGGAAATCATAACATCTTTCTTGCAGGGCTGTGGTGCGTGCGACTCAAATGTCCCGAGGCCTCACTGGCCTGTGGATATAAATAAAATCACATCGATGTTAATATGCAAATACCACCCGCTCAGGGCCCCCACCAGTTCATCAGACGACTCAAGGTCTGAATTCATTTCACGGTCAACATAGACTATCTCAGTGAGATACACACAGAGAATCTGTGGGGCCATATATATGCTAAATAGATGTGGCTATTATTTTTATTGCTTTAAATATTATTTTTATTGCTTTAAATAGCATATCAGGTCAAGGTGGACTAATGTCTGCATTAACAATTTTCTGACTAATCCCCACCCATTTTGAATAGGAAAACTATGGGAGCAACCCCTGAACTGCAGGATGCGTGTTCCTGGGGGGGAAGGAAGATGTTCCAGGAACTACATGGGCATGTGATCATTTTAAAGGAATCTGTTTTTTCAGGCCCCCAATTTCCATAACTACTCTTCCTTTAAATTGATCTGCCTGAAAATGTGCCTGTAGAGAAGGTGGGGGTCTCTTTCCAGCACCCCACACAAAGCTGCCTTTTCACCGTCTTATTTTGGTGCATGTTTCCAAGGGACATAACCCTCCTGGCACCTAGGAGATAAGAGAGTGACTGCGCTATGACGGTTGGGTGACACTTTTGCAAGAAGGGGGTGGTGGTGGGGGGCATGCAATTCTTTTTTTTTTTTTTTTTGCCTAACACAATTGAAAACGGATCTTATCCTGTATACTCATAGGTCATTAAAAATCATTTCTGTTGTGTTAAATTATTATGTAATCATTTGCATGTAATTCAGAAAGTAGGCAAAGAATGGAGGGAAATTTCCAACTCTTCATTCTCATCAATTTATATGATCAATGTTTGTTACTTTTTACTTGTATAAAGAGGCGACATAGGGGTAGAATTAGCCCTGAACTGTGCCTCGTTCTAACACAGGATCATGCAGGGAAACCTGTACTAATCATGCGTTAGGTGCTCTAATCTTTTATTAAGGAAAATTTTTGAATTAAATGTGTGCTATATTATTGTTTTGATCAATTATAACAAGAACGCAATCTAGAAAGGAAAAAGGTTTCATCAATAGAGCTTCATGGTCACCAGAATGTTAAAATCTTTAAATTTCAATATACATGTTTGTCAGAGAACTAAGATGGGGTGGTCAGAAAACGATTATCACTTTAGGATTAGAATTACAATACAGTTCTGTGGGGGAAATGAAATAGAAATAGGTATTCAAAGAGGAAAAGGGAACACTGTAAAATTTCCAGCTATCAAAGGGTAATTTTGTCATGTACCCATGAAACTGGATATTGGTGACTATCAAAGGGTTACAGTTACACTGGGCTCCTTTAAAAGGAGGTAATCACTGTATTTTAAAATAATATTTATAACGTGTTGAAAATCTTCTTTGTGACTATTTAAGTGTATGTGTAAAGTTTTAGATGGCAACTCAAAAATATATGAGGGGTTCAAAATGTTATGAAAAAAATAGCTAAAAACATTTGAAGACCATTGACCTAGAGCCATTCTTGACCCAGAAAATAACCCCAGAAGGGTAGGATTGAATTCGCATTTAGCCCATCTCTGCTGTTAAAAGAGGAACTGAGGCATATTAAAATTTCTAAGAGTTTCTTTGAGCAAAAGTTGATTAGAACCAGGCAGCGCCAAACCATGAATGGTTAGGAGGACTTCGCCAGCAAACCTGGGGTGAGTCTTAGAGAGAGAAAGTGCAGAAGCAAAGGAAGGGAATTATTTGTGTGGCTACGGCCTACAACCTAGCTGACTGTGTGTGATTGGTTGCCCTTAGGTGTTGATTTAATAACCTTACAGGCTTTGATTTTGGGTTGCTTAGTAGGCTGCATGGCATGAGACTCACATTACTCCCATGGCCTCCTTTATAATTAATTTTACACCACTCGTGGCCACCCCCCGGCAAGGAAATGCACTAGGTAGCCAGGGTAGGCCTCCTAACAGTGCTTGGAGTATGTGTATGTGTTAGGGGGTGTGTGTGTTAGGGGGTGTGTGTTAGGGTGTGTGTGTTAGGGGGTGTGTGTTAGGGGGGGTGTGTTAGGGTGTGTGTGTTAGGGTGTGTGTGTTAGGGTGTGTGTGTTAGGGGGTGTGTGTTAGGGTGTGTGTGTTAGGGTGTGTGTGTTAGGGTGTGTGTGTTAGGGGGTGTGTGTGTTAGGGTGTGTGTGTTAGGGGGTGTGTGTTAGGGTGTGTGTGTTAGGGTGTGTGTGTTAGGGGGTGTGTGTGTTAGGGTGTGTGTGTTAGGGGGTGTGTGTTAGGGTGTGTGTGTTAGGGTGTGTGTGTTAGGGGGGGTGTGTTAGGGTGTGTGTGTTAGGGGGTGTGTGTTAGGGGGTGTGTGTTAGGGTGTGTGTGTTGGGGTGTGTGTGTTGGGGGGTGTGTGTTAGGGGGTGTGTGTGTTGGGGGGGTGTGTGTTGGGGGTGTGTGTTGGGGGGGGTGTGTGTTGGGGGGTGTGTGTTGGGGGTGTGTGTGTTGGGGGTGTGTGTGTTAGGGGTGTGTGTGTTAGGGGGTGTGTGTGTTGGGGGGGGTGTGTGTTGGGGGGTGTGTGTTGGGGGGGGTGTGTGTTGGGGGGTGTGTGTTGGGGGTGTGTGTGTTGGGGGTGTGTGTGTTGGGGGTGTGTGTGTTAGGGGTGTGTGTGTTGGGGGGTGTGTGTGTTGGGGGGGGTGTGTGTTGGGGGGTGTGTGTTGGGGGGGGTGTGTGTTGGGGGGTGTGTGTTGGGGGTGTGTGTGTTGGGGGTGTGTGTGTTGGGGGTGTGTGTGTTAGGGGGTGTGTGTGTTGGGGGGGGTGTGTGTTGGGGGGTGTGTGTTGGGGGGGGTGTGTGTTGGGGGGTGTGTGTTGGGGGTGTGTGTGTTGGGGGTGTGTGTTAGGGGGGGTGTGTGTTAGGGGGTGTGTGTTAGGGGGTGTGTGTGTTAGGGGTGTGTGTGTTAGGGGGTGTGTGTGTTGGGGGGGGTGTGTGTTGGGGGGTGTGTGTTGGGGGGGGTGTGTGTTGGGGGGTGTGTGTTGGGGGTGTGTGTGTTGGGGGGTGTGTGTTGGGGGGGTGTGTGTTGGGGGGTGTGTGTTGGGGGGTGTGTGTTGGGGGGTGTGTGTTGGGGGGGTGTGTGTTGGGGGGTGTGTGTTGGGGGGGTGTGTTGGGGGTGTGTGTGTTGGGGGTGTGTGTTAGGGGGGGTGTGTGTTAGGGGGTGTGTGTTAGGGGGTGTGTGTGTTAGGGGTGTGTGTGTTAGGGTGTGTGTGTGTTGGGGGGTGTGTGTTAGGGGGTGTGTGTGTTGGGGGGTGTGTGTTGGGGGGGTGTGTGTTAGGGGGTGTGTGTGTTAGGGTGTGTGTGTTAGGGGTGTGTGTGTTAGGGGGGGTGTGTGTTGGGGGGGTGTGTTGGGGGGTGTGTGTTAGGGGGGTGTGTGTTAGGGGGTGTGTGTGTTGGGAGGTATGTGTGAGTATGAGAACGCATTGGGGAGGGAGTGTGTGTTGGTCTGTGCGTTGGGATGTGTGTATTTGTCTGTTGAGAGGTGAGTGTAAGTGTGTGATGGGAGGTGTGAGTGTGAGTATGTGTTGGTCTGTGTGCCAGTGTGTGTGTGGAAGTTGTCATCTTGTGTTGTGGCTGTAATTCTCCCCCTACGAGGACCCCTTGCCCCCTCTGATGAACCCCATCTCTCAGATACCTGGTTCGGGGCATGCAGGAGGCAGCCGATGGATGTTTTGCTCTCTCACATCGATGTTTCTCTCTCTCCCTCTCTCTTCCTCTTTCTCTAAAATTCAGTAAAAAATCTTTTTTAAAAGGATGCTTTTCCTATGAAAGTGCAGTTTTATTAAAGTAAGAATATATGTATCCACAACAGCAGTGACTAAGAGCTCTCCTATGTTTTATAGTAAATGCATCCCTCAAGGGTCTAAATGTAAAGGGGGAAACAGAAACACTCCACTGCTGCTCCGACACATAATCAGAAGGAAGGTATTTCTTGTCGAAAAGATGTAATTGAGCCCCTGCTAGTGGTGATCCGATCGTTTTAATGCTCTGGCAGCCTGGTCTTTGTATAGCTGAGGGACAATCCCTTCAGAATTGTAGGCCCCTATACAAGGCTGGTTCTCATTCCTGGGAGACCCCAGGGGGCACAATTTGAAAGGGAGGCCCAGAGGGAAATCTAGGGGACTGCAGTGTCAAACCCCAGCTCCTGTGTGAGCAGGGAACAGTCTTGCAAATTCTGGGGCAGTTAGGAAAAGGAGTCTCTTCTTTCTCATAGGCGTTTTCTCAGCATGGGCTGAAGTGCCATGTCTCCAGCTCCGTGGAAAGGCAGGCAGCCTCACACCACGGGAAACACGCAGGCGCTGGAAGGGTGCACCCCCTGCCCCAGCGTGAGGACCGGGGCGATTCCTTTGCACCTAGAGCAGTTTCCCCAGCTGATAAATGGGAGCCCTAGCAGGCCCTCCTCCTTGGCCCATGGTGAAGATGAAATAAAATAACACTCTTTCCATGTTTAGCACGAGACCTGGCCAATAGTAAACTCAGTCAGTGGCTGCTGCTATTAATAGATGGTGTTATTAATAGAAACAGGCCCCTGTTAATCTTCACCTGTTATCTCTTATTCTTGAATATGTGTGTGGTTTCAGTTCATTTGCCTTTCACTTACTTGAGTGCTCTCTTAATTGCCTTCCTGCCTGTCCTAATTGTCCTTTCAACCTGCCCCCTTTTTTTAGCAGGAAAAAGAAGGGCTTCTGCTCCAGGCCAGCTCCTCTTTCTCCTCCGGAGGCCCCGCTGAGAGTAGTTTTTCAGGGGAGGGAGTGACTTCCCCACCCCAGGCTCCACCCCCTGAAACTGGCGTGACTCACTCACTGCAGGCACTTCCAGGGAAAAGATATTTTCCACCACCTTTGCATTTTCCCATCAGGTTTATAAACTTCCTTCAGAGGGATGAAGCCTGCCTTTCCTTTTATGATCACTTTAAAACACATTTGAACAACATAGTCTTACAAATAGAAACAAAACCAAAAAAAATCATTTCATAGACACAACTTGGAGAGCTTCCTATGCCATTCTATGAAGTTTGAATGGTATCTATAGGCAATAGGAAGCTATAGGGGAGTTGTGATTAGGGGAGCAGTGGGATCAGCCTTATGGAAGGTGTGGGAGGCAGGGAATCTAAGGGGGGAGCCGGGAGGAGCTGCAGTCACACAGAAGAGGCTGCCACGGGCCCCAGCTGAAGGCAGGACCAGATGGCTTCACAAGTGAGTTCTATCAAACACTTAAAGAAGCATTAATACCTATTAATACCTTCTCAAACTGTTCCACAAAATTAAGTGGAAGGAAAGCTTCCAATCCATTCTACAAGGCCAGCATTTCCCTGATACCAAAACAAGATAAAGACACTACAAAAAAAATTAAATTATAAAATTATAGGCCAATACCCCTGATAAACACAGATGCAAAAATTCTTAACGAAATACCAGCAAACTGAATTCAGCCCTACATTAAAAAGGTGATATACCGTGATCAAGTGGGATTTATCCAAGGGATGCAAGGATGGTTCAATATCAGCAAAACAGTGTGATACATCACATCAACAAAACCAAAGACAAAATAAACAATAAAAAAACAAAATTTAAAAAATTATATGATAATCTCAATAAATGTATAAAAGCATTTGACAAAATTCAACAATCATTTATGATTAAAAAAAAAAACCCACACAACTTACTCCAACATGAAAAAAAAAGCATATGATTATACTAAATGGTGAAAAGCTGAAAGTTTTTCCTATAATATCAGAAATAAGACAAGGATGCCCCCTCTAACTACTGTTATTAAATATGGTTATTGAAAGTCCTGGCCACAGCAATCAGACAAGAAAAAGAAAATAAAGGCATCCACATTCGAAAGAAAGAAGTAAAACTGTCACTATTTGTAGGTGACATGATACAATTCTAGAAAATGCTAAAGAGTCCATCAAAAAATTAATGGAATTGATAAATGAATTCTGCAAAGTGGTAGGATACTAAATTAACATAATGAAATCCATTATGTGTCTATACACTAATAATGAATGAGCGGAAGGAGAAATTAAGAAAGCAATCCTATTTACAATCGCATGGAAAAAAATAAGATACCGAGGAATACTTTTTACCAAGAAGGTGAAAGACCTACTCTGGCAGCTATAAAACACTGAAGAAATAAATTGAAGGGGAAAGAATACATGGAAGGAGTACCATGCTCATGGATTGAAACAGTTAGTATTGTTAAAATGCCCTTGCTATCTAAAGCAATCTACAGATGCAGTATAATTCCTATCAAAATGCCAGTGGTATTCTTCTCAGAACTAGAACAAATAATTCTCAAATTTACGGAATCACAGAAAACCCCGGATAGCCAAAGAAATCTTGAGGAAGAGAAACAAAGTTGGAGGTATCACGCTTCCTGAATTTCAAACCACTACAAAGCTGTAATAGTCAAAACAGCATGGTCCTGGCACGAAAACAGGCACAGAGATCCGTGGAATAGAAAGAGGGAGCAGAAAAATAAGTCCTTACATATGTGGTCAATTAATCTACAATGAAAGAGGCAGGGATATACAATGGAAAAATGACAGGCTCTTCAACAAGTGGTGCTGGGAGAACTGGACAGATACATGCAAAAAATAAATAAGTAAATAAAACTGAACCGCTCTTTTGTACCGCCTACAAAAATAAACTCAACATGTAAGACCTGAAACCATGAAACTCCTGGAAAAAAAGCATCGGCAGTAAACTATTTGACATCAGTCTTAGTAACATCTCTTGGTAGGTCCCCCCAAGCAAGGGAAACAAAGGCAAAAATAAACAAACGGGACTTCATCACAGTAGAAAGTTCTGCGCGGCGAAGGAAGCCCTCGGCGAAATGAAGAGACAGCCCACGGCATAGGAGAAGATATTCGCTAATGATCTATCCAATATGGGACTGATATACAAAATATATAAGGAATTAATACAACTCAATAACAAAAAAATAAACAATCTGGCCAAAAAAAAAAAAAGTGCAGGGACATGAAGAGACATTTCTCAGAGGACGTACAGATGGACAGCAGACTATATGAAAAGATGCTCAGCTTCACCAACACCAGGGAAATATAAATCAAACCACAATGAGATGCCAACACACACTGGATTAAGCAAAAAAAAGGGAAAAAAAATCATAGACACAGACAACGGCAGGGTGGTTGCCGGAGGGAAGGAGTCGGGGGGTGCAGCAGAGGGCCTGGGGGTTAAATGGTGACAGGAGGCCTGGCTTGGGGTGGTGCACACACCATTCGATACACAGCTGATGTGTTGTAGAACTGTACACCTGAAACCTATATAATTTTATGAACTAATGTCACCCCAATAAAGTCAACCTTTTTTTTTTTTTTTTTAAATCAACAAATGTAACATGTTGGCCAAGGTGTGGAGAAAAGAGAACCCTCCTGCACTGTTGGTTGCTCTGCAAACTGGAGCAGCCACTATGGAGAACAGTATGGAGGTTCCTCAAAAAACTAAAAACAGAACTAGCCTATGACCCAGCAACCCCACTTCTGGGTATTTATCTGAAGACAACGAAAAACATCAATTCGAAAAGATCTAGGCGGTATTATTTACAAGAGCAATACCTGGAAGCTGCCTAGATGTGCGTCGATCGGTGACTGGACAAAGAAGATACGGTACGTGTGCAACGGAACATTGTTCGGCAATAAAAACAGAATGAAATCCTGGCATTTGCAACAACATGGGTGGACCTAGAGAGTATTAAATTAAGTGAAACAGGTCAGACAGAGAAAGACAAAGCCAGCGTGATTTCACAGACACGTGGGATTTTTAAAAAATCAAAACAAATGAACACATAAAACAAAACATAGACAGAATCATAAAAACAGTACAAACAGATGGTTCCCAGAGAGGGGGGATGGGTGAAAAAACTGAAGGGCGACACAGTCAATAATAGTGTCATAACTTTGCACGGTGACCAGTGGCTACCAGACTTGGTGTGGTGACCACATCATAAGATACATAAATGTCGAATCACGATGTTATACACCCGAACCTAAGAAAATATAATGTATGCTAATTATACTATAATAAAAATATAAGTAATAAAATATTTTTTAATTGAGAACACTATATACTCTTATAGCATGAGTATTCTTTCTAAGCATGAAGAAAAGATCAGACATATATGATTAAATAAAAATACAGGTTTTTGCATGATTAAAAAAAGTAAACTGAATAAGAGTAAAAATAACTCTACTGGGAAAAATTGTGTTCAATACTTATAGTAGAAAAATGTTTAGAATGTCTACCAGTCAAAGAACTTCTACAAATTTATAAGAAAAAAGTAAGCTCACTAAGAAAATGGGGAGAAGATACAAAGATTTTCCACAGAAGAAATCCAAAAGGTCAGTAACCATAGGAAAAGATGCTCAACTTGACTGATAGTCAGGAAAATGTGAAATAAAATGACGCGCCCTGCCAGTGGGGCTCAGTGGTTGAGAGTCGTCCCATGAACCAACAGGTCACCGGTTCGAATCCCGGTCAGGGCACATGCCCGGGTTGCTGGCTGGATCCCCAGTAGGGGGCGTGCAGGAGGCAGCTGATCGATGCTTCTCATCAATGTTTCTATCTCTCTCTCCCTCCCCCTTCCTCTCTCTCTCTCTAAAATAAAATAAAATAATAAAATAAAATAAAATAAAAATAAATAAAAAAGTGACATGACAATGTAAACTAATGTGGCGATGTAAAATAAAATAACATTAAAATATCATCAAACTGACACTTTTTTAAAAAAAGAGTGAAAGAATGACACCTAATGCTTTCAAGGATGCAAGAACTAGGCAGTGGGGCACATTGCTAGCAGAGTGGGTGGGAACTGTTCCAATTTGGAAAAGCAAAACATCGATGTATGTTTTTAAAATGACATCTATTCTTTGACAGAGCTATCCCATTTTTGTGAACCTTGGCGGGGCAAGGCTGTGATCCCCTGGAGCGTGTGAAGCTGTAGCTTCCTGGTAAAGCGAACAGGCTCGTGTCCAAGTCAGCGCCCCAGCCCGCCCATTAGGCTCAACCATGTCCAATCCCCTTTGCCTCCTTCGTTAATATCTAGCTAACCAGCTATGCCAGCAGTTCCATGAGCACTAAATTGGGTCCGATCCCAACCCTCCATTTATTCAGTGCCAGGTGCACTTGATAATCTTTCAACAACTTCTCGAGGCAAAGATTTTTATACCCATTTCCAGATAAGAAAACCGAGGTTTAGAGAACTGGAGAGCCTTGCCCAGGTTTCCATGTTCATTTGGCGAGTGGCAGCTCCAGGGCTGGCATCTCTCTGTTAAAACTCAGGTTCTCTGCTACCTCCAGGTGGTGGGGGAAGGGCTGGCAGAGCAGCCCAGGGCCCCAGGGCCCCGGGGCCCGGAGAGGAGCCAGTGGGTGATCACTGCCTGCTGTCCTCGGGCACAGCCAACAGGCCAGCTGAGCTGGGGGGTTCTGGATCTCCCTGGCGCCTTCCCTCCCCAGCCCGCTCAAGGCGTCTTTGTCGATGACTCACCAGCCCCACTGATTTACGTCACTGATCGGCCAATAACGCAGCACAGAGCAGGGGTCAGGGGCAGCGGGCCAGGCTCCTCCCCCGGGCCCCAGGGCACAGTCGGGAGCATTACAGTCAGACCAGAAAAGTGGGTCAGTCCTCTCAGCTCTTCCCTCTTCCCTCCTCCCTCCTGCTGGGACAGTAGTGTCCCTGTTCCCTGTCTGTACTCAGCCCATCCTTAGGGGGGGCAGTGGTCCTGACCCCAGGCCTCCAGCACAGACCTGCGGCTGAGAGCAGTGGGAGTTGGGGGTGAGGGGCTGGCAAAGGGGGGGGTGCTTGCCTGGGAAGACTGTGTAAGGACCCAGATCTCTTATTAAGGGGGGTTCTTGGGTGGGGACAATAGACCAGAAGTGTGCTCATGCCTTATTCTTTTATTCATTAAGGGCCTGCTGTGTGTCAGGGATTCTTGGGTGCTGGGGACACACAACCGGTTGAGAAAATTCAGTGTGAAATCCCAGCGCTTGGTTCACTCCTGTATCCCCAGCCTGAGGAGCTGCGCCTGACACAGGCAGGCTCTGGAGAGATACCTGCTGAGCGAAGGAATGACAGGCCTGACCCCAGCCCTTTAGGAGCTCACGGGCTAGCGGAGCAGACGTCAAACAAAGAACCACACCACTGATCCATGCCAACTGTCACAAGGATGACGGAGGATTACGAAGTTCAGGATGAACTGGCGATTATTTTGGAAAGCTGGAAAAGGGTTTTCCTTGAGTGAGGTTTTCTTTGCAGAGTCTTATCAGTTTGAATGTGAGGGGGGGGAAAAACCCTCAAAATCAGCACGTCTTGGGTAGAATCGCAGCTGTAGATATAGTTCAACACACTGTCATCCTACTGCATGGAAGGGCAAATTATTGGTGGCAAAAATAAAACACAGATAAACAAAACAGAACAGGGTGTGTGTGTGCGTGTGTGCATGTGTGTGAGTGTGTGTGTGTGTGAGTGTTTGTGTGTGTGTGTGTGTGAGACCATCCAAGCTCACAATACAATAGCCCAGGAGTGAAGGGAGATCGGGGCAAAGACCCACAGGAGCCTGACCACCTCTGCCCTGCCCGGGCCGGGTCAGAGCATTCAGAGCAATGCCCAGCCCTGTGCCCCAGAAGAAAGTCAGGTACAAGCTAAAATCTCCTCTTTTCCGAGGCCCTTCTTTCCTTGGGGAGTGTGGCCACTGTGACCCTGTCTTTGTCCATTCCCATGGCCATAAAAACACCGTAGATCGAACGGCTTATACACAATAGGTGTGCATTCCTCGCAGTTCCGGAGGCCGGGAGGTCCAGGATCAAGGCACCAGCGTGACTGGTGAGTCTCCTTGAGGCACTGTGGGAGCTTCTCACTGTCCCCAGATGGCAGAAGGGTGACTTCCCAGTATACCCACAGGGCCGGAGGGGTGAGGGAACTCCGTGGATTCTCTTTTATAAGGGCACTAATCCCCATTTATGAGGGCTCCACCCCCATGACTTACCCATCTCCCAAAAGCACTACCTTCAAACACCATCATCTTTGGGGCTTAGGATTCCAACATATACATTTGGAGGGACACAAACATTCAGACCACGGCATTGTGAATGGATCAAAACAAACAAGACACTGGGAGCGACTGGCAAAGCTTGGCCGGGGGTGCAGAGCCCGGTCTGGGACCCTCCCGAGCAGGGCCTCCTGTAGCTGGGGGTGGAGGCCAACGTAGCCTTTTTGTCCAGTTAGAGCTTAGTTACCGCTCAGAGAACCGGGTAAACTCTTGGACCAAAACAATTGGGTTTCCCCCTGCCCAGGATTCTAGAACATCGAGCCCACAGGACACACTTACTTCTCAATCGCCAAACAAACCCACCCGGACTGTTTATAAGGGCAGAAGAGTAACATGAACCGTCCCTTTCCTCGGATGGTAGGGACACTCCGGGTGAGCGTCACTCAGTACTGTTCACAGAGGCCAAGAGCATGAGTCACCGGCCCTGAGGTAATTTTGGCTCCAACTCAAAGCAAACAGAGGCCCAATTCACCACGATTCAGGTAAGAAGTGGAGGGGAAACGACAGGAGCTGAGAGGCCCAGAGCAGCGGCTTCAGCCCAGCCCGTAGCTGGGGCTGGGTCCTGTCCCCTGTCCCCGGGTCTCCTGCCGGCCCTGGCCACCATCCAGGCCCATCACGCTGATGGCATGAGGCCTTTGGACTGTGTGATGTAATCTCGTGCTCAGCAGTTCGCTGAAGGAGCAATGGAGCTGCTCATGTGAGCAGATAAATGAGGGACATCGTGTACATGCCTGGCCCTGGGCCCCCACTTCCAGCTTCGGGGCTGAACCCGCTTTCCCGTCTGCTGGTCTCCCCCACATGGGACAGTCATCCTCTCTGCTTATTCCCTGAGCACAGCTCACAGCAGAATTAAAACCCAAACCAGTCGCCCTGCCTCCAGCTCTGTAACTGTGAGAGCTGGTCTCTCACTGAAGCTGGAACTGCTCGAGGTGTCTGTCCAGACCCCTCAGGAAAGACCAGCAGGCTGGAGTCAGGCCCAGCTCGGCCGGCTGTCGCTGCCACCTTCCCTCCAGGGTGACCCAGTGCCCAGTGCCCACGGAGGGACCAGAACAACAGCTGCCAGACCCAGAGGCGGGGGGCCAGCGTCAGACCCCAGCTCCCCTCACCTCCTGGGGCGTCCATATGGTCATGTGTAAAATGTGGGAGCAGGTCTGACTCCCCACAGTGCGTGAGAGGGGCCTCAGCGGAAGGCGCCCTGTAAGGGAGCTGGGCTGGGGTTGGGTTGGCTGCTGAACCCCGAATCCCTCCTGCCCCACAGGAGGAAAACCATGTGCCTAGTTCCCCTGGTCCAGGGAGCGCCTCTGGGTGCCCTGGGAAGGCGGCTGAGGTGGATCAGCAGCTGCAGAGACGCTCAGGGAGCCTCGGCCGACACCTGGGGGACCACTCTACAAAAAATGGGGTTTGTCCTTGCTCTGGGGAGCTTAGAAAGCGGTTTATGTTCTGTGAGAAGTTTGGTTGTTAGTTTTTACTGTTGTTGCTTGGTTAACCCTCACCTGAGGATAGTTTTCAATTGATTCTTAGAGAGAGTGAAAGGGAGGGAGGGGGAGAGGGAGAGAAATATCGATGTGAGAGGGACACATCGATTGGTTGCCTCCTGCACGTACCCTGACCGGGCTGGAGAGTGAAGCTGCAACCCAGGTGCGTGCCCTTGGCCGGGAATCAATCCCATGACCCTTCGGTGTGCAGGCTGGTACTCTAACCACTGAGCCACACGGGCCAGAGCTGTTGGCTTATTTTTAGTGAGAGGCTTTATGGGAATTCCTACATTTAGTAGACTATGTCCTTGATACCAAGACAAGACATTCTGAGGCGACGCCTAAATAACTGGAAATGCAGGTTTTCACCCAGGGGCTTGTGCAGTGTCGGGCAGTCACGGGCTCCCAGCCACTTGCATTCAGGAAAACACATGACAACACAGAACCAAGCCCTTTAGAGAGCGAGCCTGAGGGTGAGAGCCGCAGGTGTCTGGACCAAGCCTGACCACTTTTTGCTTCCCCTGCCGGTAGCACGCCTTACACAATATCCCAAGAAAACTCGAGCCTGGAAACGCAGGCCGGTCATTCTGCTCTGAGCAGGTGGGAGCTTCTCACTGCTGCTGTGTGGTCCCGAGACACCCCCCCAGTTAAAAACAAATAAAAACAGAAACAGCACCCGCCTCCCCCCCACCTAATAAAACACCATATGTCCTGGTTGGTCCCGTCACCCCATCTGACACAGCCCAGGGACGGCTGTCAGCACCTGGACCTCCTGGCTGCTGGGAACTGGAGCAGACCTTCAATCTGCCTGTCCCTCCCGCTCTATAAAT
The DNA here is from genome assembly GCF_054644295.1 of Miniopterus natalensis. Classification (NCBI taxonomy): domain Eukaryota; kingdom Metazoa; phylum Chordata; class Mammalia; order Chiroptera; family Miniopteridae; genus Miniopterus; species Miniopterus natalensis. The sequence goes on along the minus strand of NW_028269931.1, from coordinate 13,902 downwards.
ACCCTGAAACCCGAGCACTGAATGCAGGTTTTCTTCTCGGGGCAGTCTCGCCCAGCCTGGATCTGCACTTTGGCTCATTCAAATGCTTGAGTTGCCCCGTTTATCAGGGACCTCTGAGCGGCAGAACACTCTCAGGCCGCAAGAAGATATGGAAGAAATAAGGGACTGCACCCCCCTCCTTGAGGGAAAGGAGGCGAAATAAACATAAAAAGATAATACGTTGTGACATAAGCGAAGAAAAGCAAACTTGCCGAGGTGAATGACCCGCTCATGAGGGTCATGGGACCCATGGATGCTGTGACCAGGGGACTTGGGAGACTTTGAGGGGTAGTAAATTCATCACAGATCATAAAACAAGATCATAGATTGCTGGATTCTGGACATTCCTGTCGGTAAAGGTATGTCCTCCGGCGTGACCAGCAGGTGTAGGCGTCCTGGTGCGGGGCCTGTAAGCAGGCTGCCTGGGGGCAGAGAGTGGGGAAGGTACATCGGCTAAGATGAGCCACGAGGAAGGACCTGTCCCCGCAGCTGTGGGTGTCCGTTCACAGTCTGTCCGTTAACTCCCACGTGCCGGCCCCGGTTAGGGCCCTGTCCCCTGCACCCCTTCCTGCTGAGAGGCTGGTGGCCGGGAACCCGGCGATGACACCCTCAGAGCAGCATCTAAACGAGAGGATTTTGAGACCAAGTGGAGGAATGCTAATAGGACATCAGAGGCTGGAAGGGAAAATACACAAAATAACAAGACTTAGGAGAGTTTTGTTTAGGAAAAAAATGACTAAAAGACACAAAACGTGTAGACTTTTGGCCTCATCGTTTTGTGATCTGGGAAATCCAGGTGGGTATTCAGTAACGTTCTTTGATTAAAGTCAGGATTTTCCATCAGACCCAACAACATCTGGACACCAAACACCTGGACACCATAGAGTTCAGAACAAACACCACTCCCCGCAAATGATCGGGGGCCCCACAGGCTTTCCAACCACCGACCCACTCCCCCTTCTAGCTGTTCTAGAGGCTGAAAGGCAAAAGCAACAAGGACCATCGACAGCTACTGGCTCTCGTGTTTGGAGCCTGGCATCGGGCACTCAGAGTAACCATGTGGTCCGTAGTTCATGGCACTGCGTTAAATACGCTGGACTCTTGTCCCGAAAGCTCCCACAGCTGGCTTCAGACGGCCTTCCTTCGCCACAGGCCTGCTTATCTTCTGGGCTCCCCGCGGGCTCAGACACCCCAGTGCAACCCCCCAGCGCCAGCTCCTGCCAGCGGGGTGTGCCCTCACAGGGCAAGCCAGCCGCTTGCTGCCCTCGTCGGGCGTTTCCTCAAGGGCCTCTCGGGCAAGCTGCCTCTCGCCCCGTCTGGGCTGCTGTGTTCTGAAACAGGCTGGCCAAGAAGCAATAAACTTAAAAATGTCTCCCAGGGCTCCATGAGCTTGCAAACTGCAAGAAAATAAAACAATATTTTAACAGGCTATCCAGCCAACAGGGGTCCTGGGACTTTTATATTAGGACTCCAGGCCTAATCCTGTCAAAACTAACACAGGGTAGAACAATATTTAGCCAGGGGAAAACTGCTGAAAGATGCTAGTGTGTGGTCCTCTGTTTATTAGAATGGGATCGAAGGACTGGCTAATAACGATTTCTCGAGTTATTATGCTGGCCTTGGCTCTGGGAAGGAGAAGGCAACTCAGAGAATGTTTACCTTCCATGGAACAATTCCTGGTGCATTCCAAGAAAAACCCATTACTGCCTTCCCACCCCCAGAAACTGGGCCGCACATTTGTGGGGCTCTTTCAGGCACTCACTTTGGAAAAGGCAAACCAAGGTTCCCCAAATAACACATTATTTTTTATTCTTATAGCTGTGGGATTGGCAATTTTTTCTGCACCCTCTGCCAAGATTCTGAGCCTCCTCCCTAAGCCTAAGAAGGGAGGCAGGCTGGGAGGGGCCGTGGCCTGCCCTTGACCCTGCGGGGGGAGGAGGGGGTCAAGTCCGCCCTGAGCTCTCTGGGCCCAGGCTAGCTCCCCACATGCGGTCCTCAAGTCCAAGTAAGTGAGACGCAAGCTCTGCCCAACCGACCGCAGCATCGCCAGCCCCCCTTCCCACATTCTCTGTTCTCTGTGCCACATGTTCTCATTCTCTGGATACACACACATATGTGTACACACACCCTCACACAAGCACCCCCCCCCCCCCAGGAAAAAGGCAGAGACAGGCTGAGTGCACGAGCCGAGAGGGGGGAACCAGAGAGCAGGGTCCGGTGCACGAAGCACCTGCCCAGCAGCGCACACTGGGCCGGGGGCCGGGGGCCGGGGCCCCCAGGATCCCAGCTCCACCACTGGCAGCTCCATACTGTTGGGTTAGGACCTCAATCGGAGGCCTAGTTTCTTTTCCTCTAAAATGAAGATAACACCACCTGCTCAGGATTTTTTTTGTTTTTTTTGAGAATTGAATGAAATGATATGTACTGAATTTTTTTGTAAATTGAAATGCTGTGGAGAGTCATACAGGGCCAAGGAGAAACTTACCCCTGTGTTCGCCTATTAAATACCCACTTATTTGGAACCAAAGGTAAAACGCTAATTAAAGCTCTACAACTAAAAATCACGACTCCATCTAAAGCCAGCGTGGCCACTGTCACCTGTGTACATCACCTCGGGGGGGGGGGTACACAGGCCTGGGAACCCTGGGCTGATTGGTAAGCTCGTGTCTTACTTACTTGGACTTGAGGACCGCATGTGGGGAGCTAGCCTGGGCCCGGAGAGCTCAGAGAGGACTTGACCCCCTCCTCCACGGCAAAATAACAATGACAGGGTCATAAGACTACCAAATTATCTTTATTTACACTTTTGATATTTTGTATATCATGGATTTTTTGCATTAAGTTTCAAGAATTGCCTTAAAATACTATTCAACTTGATTGCTGGGTTCCTCGGTGCTCCTTGAATTTTGCACGGGAGGCCAATCAATGCCTCCCTCGCTTCCCCAGCTCCAGCCCGTGAACCGGGCATGAATGTCACTCATTATTGCCACGCTTGGGTTCGGGGGATCATCTGTGCGTTCTTAGCCAGGCCGCTGTATCTTCCCTCCCCGTCGGCTTCATCTATAAAATAATAAAGCCTTTGTAAAGGGTACAAAAGGAGCTGAAAGCTGGCCCTTGATGTCACGGACCTTGAGTGTGGGAAGCCGAACGCTACAGTCCGAGGGCAGTGTGAGCTGCTGATACAGGACAGTGTGGCACATGCTGTTATAAATTCTGTAGGAATTCAGGCCGGGAGGAAGTCTTCTAGGAGCCACAACCTCTCCAATGGCTTCATCGCTGCGAATCTTAAGGGAAATAAAGATTTACGTTAGCACAGAGAAAGGGGAGACATTTTCAACAGAGGAACCATCGCATGGCTGAGAGGGTGCAAGTGCTTTTGTCCGGCTCATGGGGCAAATCTCGGTGCTGAGTAACCTGGACACACACACCCTGGGCGATTCCGAGTTCTCTCTCTCTCGAAAGAAGGATTTAAATGCACCCCCGTTGCTCCTGAAAACTCATAGCAGCTGGCACTTGTTTTTGACCATTTTAGCAACTTTATCTTCCAGTCGGAGTAGCTCAGCGGCGGCGTGAGGTTTTCGTGTTTTCTCTCTCCCCCCTTCCTGGGGGCCATGAGGTGGTGGCATCACCAAGGCGGTGGCCTGGGTCCCTGATTCACTGCATGGAGGAGAGAGTCTCGGCTGAGCTGCTCAACATTTCATAAGCAAGAGACAAATCTTCGGCGAGTTAGGTGGCTGCAGTTTCTGAAATATTGGTTACTGTGACCATAACCTATTCTATCTGACAAACGGACAAGTGTAGTAGATGACTGTAATGTAATAATTTAATACCTAATTTATATTACTTACATTTCTAAATCAAAAAGCAGCTATGTGCCTTCCAGTTTTTCCCATTTCTAATCAATGATGCAGCAATGATTATCTCTGTTTATTTTCTTAGAGTGGGGTAGGGGGTGAAGATTACCTCCTAGGATATTTCTGAAGGCAGTGTTACTGGACGAAAGGAAATACGTAAAGGTTTCTATTATTCTGTGCGTTCGTGCCTTTCAGAGTGTCTGATATACAAAATTTGGCTATCATAACCCTGTTGAACGAATACTTTCTAATACTTGCCACCCTCATCTTGCTAACTTCCACTATTGCTGTGTTCTTGATAAAATTAATGGGCATAAAGTGATTCTCCCCTAATATTTCAGTTTGCAGGGCATTGGTTAGAAATGAGCTTCAGCATCTCTTCGTATATCTGTTTACTGACTCTGATGTTTGTTCTATGAATTCTAGAACAGAGGTGTTTGTGATTGAGAAGCAAAGCAGTAGTTTTGTCGGGTGGGGCTCTTTCTCGGAGCTTCCCCACATAGCAATCAGTCATCCTGAGAGGTGCAGAGTAGGCTATCCACTTCTCCGACTCCAGCTCCTTATATGGAACAAACCCAGCTCTTTCAGCTGAGGCCAGCTTTACCCAACCCTTTCAGCGGAGACCCTCAGACGTGTTTCCATTGCGTTCCTCCAAATGTTTAATTAATTTCGGTGATGATTAATTCATAAACACCAGTTTTGCCGTCTGGAACAGGCTCCCTCTACCTCCTGGCCTTATCCTTGCTCCAGCTGGGTTAGGAACTTGGTGAATGCACTTGCCTCCCTTTTCACACTATTTTCTTCATCTCTTCCAATGTGTGACGCTTAGGGGAGCCTTCAGGTTAGGAAAGCTGCTGCCTTGAAGAAGTCACTTGAATTTCCAGCATCGATGCTGCAAATTTTTGATACATGTATTTGCTTCTATTGTCTCTAAAGCCGTAGTGAGTTGTTCATTAGCAAGTATGAAAAAAGTGCCCTGAAGAACAACAGGACTTTTCAGGCCTGGCTGCTGTCAGCTTTTGCGGTTGCCTCCCGAAGGCAGCACTGGACACTCTTATCACAGAAGTTCTCACGCTTCCTAGGGTGGCCTCTCATCTCGCATTCCTGCATGTCAGTGCAAACGCTGTTCCTTCAGCCCGGAGTGTCCTTTCCCACCTTTCCCACCTGAGAATCCCTCTTCTTCGTTAGAACTCACTCCAGGGTCAGCATGTCTGGGGAGGCTCCCCCGCCACCTTGGTCAAGAGCTCCTAACTCTCTGCCCACATTTCCGCGGGACTTGTCACCGCTCTCACGCCTCCCCCATTGCACAGATCTCTCCTCCTTCAGATTCGGAGTCACCAAGAACACACCTTCCCTCTCATGTTGTTCCCGGTATGTATATCACAGTGGAGAGTAAAGAACGTTTTTGTTCAACAAATGGCACCAGGTCAAACCATTTAGCAAAGCTTTTTACTTTCAACTGCCGACGGGGTCATACATCACCCCTGAGCGGTCATCAAAAACAAAGCCGAAGTGACTCTTTTGAGCAAAAGCATCCAGAAGAGGGTCATAAAGCCAGGGGGTAAACTGTAAGTGCTAGGATTCAGGGCTTAGGATTCCAGACCCTGTGGGTCTTCATTCCAGCTCCCTCCCTCCCCCAGCATGTGCTAAGGCTCTAAAACACCCTCAGTTTACACAGGGAAGGGATCAGCCCAAGTCCAAGCACACATCTTAGAAGTGCTCATTCCAAGCCCAGAAATAAACACATATGTACACAGCCAACTAATACTTGACATGGGAGCGAGAAATACCCAATGGATAAAAGAGAGTCTCTTCAATAAATGACTCTGGGAAAATTGAATTTTCATACGTCAAAGAATGAACCTAAACCCCTATCTCACACCATTCACAAAAATTAACTCAAAATGGATTGAAGATTTAAGCGTGAGACTGGAAACCATAAAACTCTTAGAAGAAAACATAGGAAAAAGCTCCTTGACATAGGTTTTGACAATGATTTTCTTTGGATTTGACACCTAACGCATAAGTAACAAAAGCAAAAATGAACAAGTGGGGCTGTATCAAACTAAAAAGCTTCTGCCCAGCAGAGCAAACAATCAACAAAACGAACAGGCAGCCTGTGGAATGGGAAAAAATATTTGCAAACCATGTATCCGATAAGGGGTTAATTTCCAAAATACCTAAAGAGCTCACACAGCTCAATAGTAAAAAACAAATGATCCAATTTAAAAAGGGGCAAAGGACCCAAATAGACATTTTTCCAAAGAAGGCATACAGACAGCAAACGGGCACAGGAAAAGGTGCTCAATATCGCTAAACATTAGGGAAAATGCACATCAAAACCACATGAGATACCACCTCACACCTGTTAGAACAGCCATTATCAAAAAGGCAAGATAACAGATGCTGGCAAGGATATGAAGGAAAGGGAACTCTTGTGTTCTGTTGGTGAAGTTGTGAATTGCTACAGCCATTATAGAAAACAGCATGGAGGTTCCTAGAATAATTAAAAATAAAACTACCGCAGGATCCAGCAATTCCGCTTCTGAGAATATATCCAAAGTAATAAAAACACTATGTCAAAGAGATGTCTGCACCCTCATGTTCATAGCAGCATTATTTACAACAGCCAAGACATGGAAACAATCTAAATGTCCATCTACCTGGACGACAGGCTAAAGAAGTTGAGATATAACCAATGGAATATTACTCGGCCATAAAAAAGGAAGGGAATCCTGCCATTTGTGACAACATAGATAGGCTTTGAGCGCATTATGCTAAGTGAAATAAGTCAGACAAATACTATATGGTATGATCTCACTTATATGTGGAATCTAAGAAAAAAAACCTCAAAGGAAAAAGGGATCAGATTTGTGGTTATAGGCAGTAGGGATTGGGACAGGGAATTGGATGAAGGCAGCCAAAAGTACAAATTTCCAGTTAAAAGATAAATAAGTACTGAGGATGTAATGACCACTACAGTTAACATTGCTCTATGGTGTATTTGAAAGTTCTCATCATAAGGAAAAAAAGCAATGTTTTCTTTTCTTTTTTTGGTATCTATATACGATGATGAATGTTAGTGTTGTATGTCAATTATATCTCAACAAAACTGGAAAAGCAAGTGCTCATTCCGGGACTGGACTGATTTCTACCGTAGATGATAATCTTCAGAGACCCCCAATAGCTTCCTAAAAGAATGATTTTTACATGTGCTAAACTTGGAACACAAAATTGTTCTTTTCAGTCAAAATGATAAGTTATAAGAATTTTAAAAATCTAGTGTTTCTCTCAGATTAACCTGGTGGAAATCGTTGTTCCAACATTTTCACGGCCGGCCCGAAGCGTCTTGATGTGACACTGTGTATGGGACCCGGCTTACACTCTGAAGGTCCCTATGCTACTTGTTCGGCCCTGATGTGTAAACGGGACAAGTACCAGATGTCACTTACTGCTTAGACTCCCAGTGAGACAATATCATCGACTGAAGAGGGACTGGAGGAAAGGAAGCTGGAAAAAGGGTGAAATTTATCCCCTTTTCAGGGCCAGAGCTGCATCTAGAAATAAATGAAAAGGTCATGTTAACATGAGCAAATACCATTAGCAATCCAAGTCTCACAAATGGTTCAGCATCCTTGCCTCGTGTCACCAAATATCCCCTCTATACAAGTGGAGAGCTTCAGGTGCTGGTGAGGTCACCACCTTTACGTGGTCCCACCCCAGAGAGGAGACGGCAGAGGACAATGGTATCTCCCCAGCTTCAGGAGGAGCCTGGTGTTGCGGCCCCTTACCTGGCCCTGCCATCAGGTTTTGACAGCTCCAGTCATTACAAGTGAGGCTTCCCAAGGATCCTTCTGCAGGAAATGGGGTCAAGTTCCAGACAGCAAAGTATTAAAGACCATTACTCACTGCTTTTGTTTAAAGATGAGTGAGAGTTAGTAAGTGATGTCTTTCATCCAGAATGTTCCCAGAACACAGGTGCCAAAGGCCTTCAGAGCCGTCCCAGCCTAGGACGGATGTACGTTGGCTCCGTTATGACTGCTCTATGGTGGACTTTGGGTTCTGAACCATCTGTGACCTGAAACGTTTGTGGCTGTCGTCGTGTGAGTGGGACAGCACGGTTAAAAAAAAAAAAGAGAAACTTAAGATGAAGAGACTTGACAAAAGCAACAAAAATTTAAAAGTTCCCTGGCAACAGAATATTCACTTAGCAAAAATAGTTGTAAGCGATGCCACCCAAGAGAAGGCAGAGGTAACAGAAGGCACGAACTGAACGTGGAAGAATCTGAGGATTGGATGGCCTGAGATATTCAAGGCCCTAACCTCATCTTGTGTGCAGCCCAGCGAGTCACCCACGCCTTCCTCTGGCTCCCTAGCCTATCAGCCCATTGCTGCAGCATCTATGGCATGGCTTCTCCTTACTAAGCCCTTGCATCATTATGACCATCGTGGGCCACCATTGGATTGTTGTATTTAAATTCATTAGCTTTTATCTGTCTCCCCAACAAGTGAATTCTTGGAGGGCAAACACCATTTCTTGGAGGGCAAAATTCTTGGAGGGTAAAAGCCATTTTGTGCTTCCTTTGGCCAGCACGGTGTCTGGTATACACAGAGACCATTGATAAATGCCTGGCGTGAACGCAAAACCTGAGATTTACTTGGGCTTTAAAGTTAGTCCAATCTGTGCACACGGTGCATCTGTATTTACGGTGAAATTTAGAATTATAGTGCAGGACGCAGAGGCTTTTATTTAGTTACAGACACTGAATTGATGCTAAAAGTCAATCATCCAAAGGGAAAGGAAACAGCACATAAGAGAGAGGCAGTCAGCCAAGGAAATGTCAACCCGAAGAGGAGGCAGGGCTCTCAGAGTCTGTGGGAATGGACAGCGTCGTGACGGAGCACAGAGTAGGGACAGAATGAGATGGAGCCGGCCGTGGGCAAATTATCTTTTTATAGTTTCAGGGAATACTTTGTGCCCGAGCGTCCCAATAAAATGCATCAGCGTGACTGAAAGGGACATTGATGCCTGACCGCCGGTTGGTGTTTTAACAGCTTGGGCTGCCCCTTCCAGGAAGCCAGGGCTCTGTCTCCATCCACAGCGCCCTTGGCCTGGGGCCCTGATTTCACGACCGTGACCTCCTTAGAGCTTCCGCAGACGCCAGCCATCTGGGAGAGAGACTCAAACAGGTTCACTCCTCCCATTTGACAGGTGGAGAAACTGAGGCATGGAAGCTCTGAGTCCCAAGTAATCTCCTGCGGCTTCCCCCAGGCACCTGCGGTTAAGACTCTTGACTCACCAGGATGGGCAGAGGAAGGAAAATAAAGATTGGCCAGAGGACCAGCACATGTTCATGGAATGAAGCTCCTCAGCCAGCTCCTCGCTTGGACCCCCTTCCCTCCCCACCCAAGACCAGGAAAAACTAACCTCTGCAGGGGGGATCCAGCTCTCCTGCCTTGGGGGGCGCAGTGGGGCACAGGACTTGAGCATCCATGGCAGGTACAGGGGTGCGGAATGGAAGGGGGGAAGGGAGAGGGATGGGGGTTTGCACGCTTTGCAGCTGGAATTGGTTTGCAGAGCTCAAGGCGAACTGCAGAATGGAGACAAATATGAATCATGTCTCCTCTCCAGAGAGTGGCCCCTTCATCCCTTTAGCTCTTCCCAATATGTCGCCTTCACTCAGAGCAACAGAGAGCTGTGTTTGGTGGGAGCAGCCTTGGAGGGGGGGCCGGGAGGCCAGCCCCGCACCCTTATCAGAGGGTGGCCCTGGGCCAAAGTCAGGCACCCCTGAGCAGACGTGCAGCAAACACAGTTCAAAGTGTTCTCTGCCGTGTGGACACTAGGGGCAGGAGTGATTGGGGGCGGGGGGGGGCTGGCTGCCCCTGTGATGATAACCTCATGTGTCAAAGTGGCCGAGCACTGATAGAGACAAAGGTTTCAAAGCAGTTTCTTGACTGGGCTCTCTCGGCACAGAGCTGGGCTGTATTTCGCAACGCGCTTTAGTTCCTCCCTGCAGGCCGGGGCTGAGCCTGGGCCTGCCGATCCCCTGTCTCAGGGGACGGGGTGTTTACTCCATTTCAAAGCCAGAGTCACAAAACCCTCTCTGGGGGGCTGAACTGGTCAAGTGGCTCACCACGGTCCCCGGGGGCAGCTGCCCGAGGCCCTGAGGCTGTGGGCCAGTGCGAGGACGCGGACGCGTGGTGGGTCTTTTCCTCTCCAACAATTAAGATCCGGGCTTCCTCAGCAGATGTCATATTTATTTCTACCAGTAAACAAAATGTCACATTCAGAGAATGAGCCCCGAGTCAGGGATCAGGAAGCTTTTGTTCTCTACCCAATCATTTCTGACGTTTTCCTTGGAGCCTGAACAGTTCCATGCTGAGGCTCGTTGCTCCCTCCTTCAGACTCGCCTCCTCCGGCTTCGGCGCACCTCCTGCCCTGGTCCACTGTGACCTCAGTGATCGTCTTTCCTTGCTCTCCTTCCCGGGGTCCGTGCCCTCTCCACCGCATGTGGGCATTGCTTAGAGGCCAGTCTTCAGCCTGTCTTCTCTTTTTCTGCCCCATTTACCCCTTCCCGAGTGATTCTGGCCGTTCCCCTATGTGGCTGGCTCCCCTGCCTCTTCTGACTTTCCCACCTGCCCACTGGACATCGCTGCTCAGATGTCCCCCCAGACACTTCATGCCTAACATGTCAACATGTCAGCAACAATTGTCTTCTCTTTTGCCTTTGCCTGTTCATCCGGGCGGGCAGGGCCCCTGGGCTGGGATTCTCGAAGCCAACGCAGGACACAGGGACAAGCAGGACGAAGCCCAGCAAGAGCTGGAGGCCTCACGGTCAGGGACACCCAGTGGCAAGTTCAAATGAATCTTCTGTTGCAGAGGGCTCAGCAGAGATGCAGAAGCCAGACACGAGACCACAACCAAGACGCCAGCAGGCCAGGAGGAGGGGGCTGGCAGGAGGGAGGCAGCCCGTGGAAATATGCAGAGAAACAGAGACATGAGCGCTTTAAAACACCACTTTGGGTAACATCCACTCCCACATTCCCTTCTTTCACTCAGCTGTCTGAGCTAGAAACCTCGAAGTCATTCTGGATTCGCACCTTGCCCGAACCCACACCATCTGGCAGCTCTGTTGAAGGGAGCTCCTGAGAATCTCCCCTCCGTGCTGTGGCCCTGTCCCCACTGTCTCTGGCCTGAAGCGCTTTGAAGAATCCAAAGGAGACTCACTGCCTCTTCCCACATCGGTCGCTCCCAACACGCCGCCAAAATGCAGATTCTGCATGAAAACCATCAACGGTCTCCTGTTGCCTCTAGGGTGAGATCTGAACCCCTAAGTAGGACACCCGAAGTCCTACACAGGCCAGGCCGCTCCTCTCCTCAGCCTAGTCTGCCACCAGTCCCTCCTACTCTAAGCCCAGTCCTGCCCAGAAACCCGAGGCCCTCAGTGTCACACCTTGGAACATATACACTCCCTTGCCTTTTTAAAATGCAAATTCTGGCCCTCCTTTCAGAGCTCTACTCCAATGCCACTCCTGTTCTCATATCCTTCCTGAGGGCCTCTGGTCGGTCCGCATTTTCTGGGCTCCTGTGCTGGCCCCCACTCCCTCCCTTGATCACTTACCCAGTATTTGGGGGTACGTCTTTCCAAATCCATACAGCCCGCTAAGCGAGCCAGTGAGCTTCTTAAATACAGTGATAACTTCTTATAAACACTCATATCCCTAGTGCTTAGCTTGGGAGGTGTCGCACTGTGGACACTTCAATATCTGTTAAATAAGATGTCAGCAAAGATGATAAATACGAACAGAAAGAAAGAGAGCATGTTATTGTGAGACAGGTCCCAGGGACTATCTCAGTCTACTCAGGCAGTTACCACAAAATGCCACCCATTGGGTGGCTTATAATGTCTGGCTTCCCCTTTGCCTTCTTCCTATTATTAATATTAACAAACCAGCTAATTGCGACGGTAACAGAACCAGGTTGTTCCGCATTCGGGCTCTGTGTTTATAGCCTCTTTCTGGTCATGACATTACATCTTATCCTTACGGTTTATACTGACAGCAATAAAAATTATCAACAACCTCATTGCTGGAATTCTTTGTGTTCAGTCACAGAAATAAACGAAATTCCCAAGAGCAATTCTAATTAATTCATTATCTTAGTATGCTACATATTTTTATGTTGGGTAATATGAAATTGTTATTTGACCATTCTGACCTATAAATGACAGATTCTTATGGTTGAAGTTAATATTTCAACCACTGATGGAATTCCTGTTATGCAGCTGGGCTGGGGGAAGAGTTGTTGGCTGAGATAACAATAGACTTCTCTCTATAGGGGAATCTCTTTCCTTTGGGGAAATCCCTTAATGGAGCTTCTGGTTATGTAAATTCGAGAAGACTAAAGGAAGCGAAAGCTGCTTAATCAAATGGTGAAGTTCTCAAGGGTTTTTGGTTTTTGTTGTGTGTTTTTTTCCCTGTTGTCTCAGAGGTATTTCGCTGTTGCAGGGACACAGATTATCAGCAGGTTATGTGGTGGAGTTTATTCAGGGGAACTGTGGTAGGTGCTGGGGGTACAAAGGTCAACAGAACTCATCACAAGTAAGTTATTCAATCATTGATCACACTTATTTAAACACAATTGTAGTAAGTACAATAAAAAGAGAAGTGCTGATCCCCAAACAGGTATTGCCCAGACCCATGTCTTGGGAAGCAGGGGCTTGTGGAGGAGTCACGGGGGCCGAGCCTGCAAAGGAAGCCAGCAAGGAGGGAGCTCAGCCTGCAGTTTGCTACTGCACCCATTTTTCATGGTGGGGCAGGGCAGGGCAGGGTCTCAAGTTTGCTAATAGGGGCTGCATTTGTAAAGTGAGAGAAGCCCACCTGAGCCCACAGTGAAGGGATTGCAGAAGCCCGGCAGCACCTTGAATGGGACGAGGGGAGGGCAGGGCACTCTGCTGGGGAGCCAGGCAGCAGGCTGGGAGAGAGGACCAGAGGGGGGCCATTGAGAAGTGTGCTGAAGACAATTCAGAGACCTGGTGGGGGCAATGAACAACAGAGGGGCTGGTTCTTGAAGCCAAGTTAGAGGCCTGTCCAGTCCTTCGAAGAACTCATAGGAGCCTCAACTGGCTGGTGCCATGGGAGGAGGGCTCTTGGAGAAGGGACAGACTTGAGAACATAGAGCAATGCCACATGGTGTTCTATGATGAGACGTGGGAAGGAGAGGGCAAGGGAGGGAGTGTTTTTAAGGGACCTTCAGTCAGGTCCAGATTATAGACTCTAGACGATCATAAAGGCAGAGCCTGGGGACCTGGAATATGCGAGGTGGTCATTCCTATGATATACCATTCCCCCCACTGTATGCTCACACGCATAACCCTCATAACCCGCACTGTGACGTAAGGACATATATGATCAAGCCACCTGAAAGGCCAGGAGTTTAACATCTTCTCCAGCAAAGAGCAGCAGAGCTGGGATTTAAAGCCGAGTGCTCTGAGGCCAGCGATTTTGTGCACTCTGACTGCGGCGCCCCGGCTCTGAGCGGGCACGGGGACAGTTGCTGCAGATCCGTAAGTGACCAGAGCAGTGCACAGAAGGAAGGAGAGAGCTCAGCACCGAGGCAGGGAAACAGGCAAGCGAGCTGACCTTGCGCACCTCCCCTCCCGCTTCGGGGTAAAAGGAGTGGGAGAAAATGTAATTCTCCCCTCCCCCCCATCCTCACCCTTCATCTACAGGACAGCACTGAGTGAGCTATCTCACCTCTTAGGAATTAGATCCTTGAAGGGGCCCCCAAACTTGGAAGCAGGATTGCTCTCTTATCCTCGGTGACTCATCTGGACCCTGGGGCACGCTAAAGTCCATGGGGCTGAGTGCTAATCTGCTGAACTGAGCTCTGAAATGAATGATAGTACATCATTGCTATGGAGATAGCTTCCAAATGTCTCTGTCTGCACACACACACACACACACACACACACCCCTAAAGAATCCTGGGAGCAGTGAGGAGTGGGGT
>NW_028269930.1:0-42868 GCF_054644295.1 Miniopterus natalensis | reverse complement strand
TCAGTCATCTAGCTCTGGACAACATGGGTCTGGTTTAGGTCAGTCCTCAGGCTTTGGACAACATGGGTCTAGCTCAGGCCAGTCCTCAGGCTTTGGAAAACATGGGTCTGGCTCAGGTCAGTCCTCAGGAATTGGACAACATGGGTCTAGCTCAGGTCAGTTCTCTGGCCATGGCCAACATGGATCTGGCTCAGGTCAGTCATCTAGCTCCGGACAACATGGGTCTGGCTCAGGTCAGTCCTCAGGCTTTGGACAACATGGGTCTAGCTCAGGCCAGTCCTCAGGCTTTGGAAAACATGGGTCTGGCTCGGGTCAGTCTTCAGGAATTGGACAACATGGGTCTAGCTCAGGTCAGTCCTCTGGCCATGGCCAACATGGATCTGGCTCAGGTCAGTCATCTAGCTCTGGACAACATAGGTCTGGCTCAGGTCAGTCCTCAGGAATTGGACAACAGGGATCCAGCTCAGGTCAGTCCTCCGGTTATGGCCAACATGGGTCTAGTACAAGTCAGTCTTCTGGCTTTGGCCAACGTGGGTCTAGCTCACGCCAATCCTCTGGATCTGGACAACATAGATCTGGCACCAGTCAAACCTCTGGCTCTGGACAACATGGGTCTGGCTCAGGTCAGTCCTCTGGGTATGGCCAACATGGATCTGGCTCAGGTCAGTCATCTAGCTCTGGACAACACGGGTCTAGCTCAGGCCAGTCCTCAGGCTTTGGAAAACATGGGTCTGGCTCGGGTCAGTCTTCAGGAATTGGACAACATGGGTCTAGCTCAGGTCAGTCGTCAGGCTTTGGACAACACGGATCCAGCTCAGGTCAGTCCTCTGGCCATGGCCAACATGGGTCTAGCACAAGTCAGTCTTCTGGCTTTGGCCAACGTGGGTCTAGCTCACGCCAATCCTCTGGCTCCAGACAACATAGATCTGGCACCAGTCAATCCTCTGGCTTTGGACAACATGGGTCCAGCTCAGGTCAGACTTCTGGCTTTGGACAACACGGGTCTAGCTCAGGTCAGTCCTCTGGCCATGGCCAGCACGGGTCTGGCTCAGGTCAGTCGTCTGGCTTTGGACAACACGGGTCTAGCTCAGGTCAGTCTTCTGGCTTTGGAAAACATGGAGCTGGGTCAGGTCAGTCGTCTAGCTCTAGAAAGCAAAGAGCTAGTTCAGGTCAATCTTCAGGCTTTGACCAGCATGGGTCGAGCACAAGCCAATCGAGTTCAGCACATCATAGATCTGGAAAAGGGGGATCTAGTCACAGTGAGTCCAGTGGCAGTGAATGGTATTCAGGAGGCACACAGAGACACTCAGGGTCCAGTCATGGCCAGGCTGGATCTCAACATGGACAGTGGGGATCCTCTAGTCAAGGGAGTCAGGGAACTACTCATGGACAGTCAGGAGACACCAAGAAACATGGGCAGGCAGGCCATGGGCAATCCCCACAGTCAGGATCCAGCAAAGGTGGAAGAAGGGGATCTAGTCACAGTGAGTCCAGTGGCAGTGAATGGCATTCGGGAGGCTCACAGAGACACTCAGGGTCCAGTCATGGCCAGGCTGGATCTCAACATGGACAGTGGGGATCCTCTAGTCAAGGGAGTCAGGGAACTACTCATGGACAGTCAGGAGACACCAAGAAACATGGGCAGGCAGGCCATGGGCAATCCCCACAGTCAGGATCCAGCAAAGGTGGAAGAAGGGGATCTAGTCACAGTGAGTCCAGTGGCAGTGAATGGCATTCGGGAGGCTCACAGAGACACTCAGGGTCCAGTCATGGCCAGGCTGGATCTCAACATGGACAGTGGGGATCCTCTAGTCAAGGGAGTCAGGGAACTACTCATGGACAGTCAGGAGACACCAAGAAACATGGGCAGGCAGGCCATGGGCAATCCCCACAGTCAGGATCCAGCAAAGGTGGAAGAAGGGGATCTAGTCACAGTGAGTCCAGTGGCAGTGAATGGCATTCGGGAGGCTCACAGAGACACTCAGGGTCCAGTCATGGCCAGGCTGGATCTCAACATGGACAGTGGGGATCCTCTAGTCAAGGGAGTCAGGGAACTACTCATGGACAGTCAGGAGACACCAAGAAACATGGGCAGGCAGGCCATGGGCAATCCCCACAGTCAGGGTCCAGCAAAGGCGGAAGAAGGGGATCTAGTCACAGTGAGTCCAGTGGCAGTGAATGGCATTCGGGAGGCTCACAGAGACACTCAGGGTCCAGTCATGGCCAGGCTGGATCTCAACATGGACAGTGGGGATCCTCTAGTCAAGGGAGTCAGGGAACTACTCATGGACAGTCAGGAGACACCAAGAAACATGGGCAGGCAGGCCATGGGCAATCCCCACAGTCAGGATCCGGCAAAAGTGGAAGAAGGGGATCTAGTCACAGTGAGTCCAGTGGCAGTGAATGGCATTCGGGAGGCTCACAGAGACACTCAGGGTCCAGTCATGGCCAGGCTGGATCTCAACATGGACAGTGGGGATCCTCTAGTCAAGGGAGTCAGGGAACTACTCATGGACAGTCAGGAGACACCAAGAAACATGGGCAGGCAGGCCATGGGCAATCCCCACAGTCAGGATCTGGCAAAAGTGGAAGAAGGGGATCTAGTCACAGTGAGTCCAGTGGCAGTGAATGGCATTCGGGAGGCTCACAGAGACACTCAGGGTCCAGTCATGGCCAGGCTGGATCTCAACATGGACAGTGGGGATCCTCTAGTCAAGGGAGTCAGGGAACTACTCGTGGACAGTCAGGAGACACCAAGAAACATGGGCAGGCAGGCCATGGGCAATCCCCACAGTCAGGATCTGGCAAAAGAGGAAGAAGGGGATCTAGTCACAGTGAGTCCAGTGGCAGTGAATGGCATTCGGGAGGCTCACAGAGACACTCAGGGTCCAGTCATGGCCAGGCTGGATCTCAACATGGACAGTGGGGATCCTCTAGTCAAGGGAGTCAGGGAACTACTCATGGACAGTCAGGAGACACCAAGAAACATGGGCAGGCAGGCCATGGGCAATCCCCACAGTCAGGATCCAGCAAAAGTGGAAGAAGGGGATCTAGTCACAGTGAGTCCAGTGGCAGTGAATGGCATTCGGGAGGCTCACAGAGACACTCAGGGTCCAGTCATGGCCAGGCTGGATCTCAACATGGACAGTGGGGATCCTCTAGTCAAGGGAGTCAGGGAACTACTCATGGACAGTCAGGAGACACCAAGAAACATGGGCAGGCAGGCCATGGGCAATCCCCACAGTCAGGATCTGGCAAAAGTGGAAGAAGGGGATCTAGTCACAGTGAGTCCAGTGGCAGTGAATGGCATTCGGGAGGCTCACAGAGACACTCAGGGTCCAGTCATGGCCAGGCTGGATCTCAACATGGACAGTGGGGATCCTCTAGTCAAGGGAGTCAGGGAACTACTCATGGACAGTCAGGAGACACCAAGAAACATGGGCAGGCAGGCCATGGGCAATCCCCACAGTCAGGATCTGGCAAAAGTGGAAGAAGGGGATCTAGCCACAGTGAGTCCGGTGGGAGTGAATGGCATTCGGGAGGCTCACAGAGACACTCAGGGTCCAGTCATGGCCAGGCTGGATCTCAACATGGACAGTGGGGATCCTCTAGTCAAGGGAGTCAGGGAACTACTCATGGACAGTCAGGAGACACCAAGAAACATGGGCAGGCAGGCCATGGGCAATCTCCACAGTCAGGATCTGGCAAAAGTGGAAGAAGGGGATCTAGTCACAGTGAGTCCAGTGGCAGTGAATGGCATTCGGGAGGCTCACAGAGACACTCAGGGTCCAGTCATGGCCAGGCTGGATCTCAACATGGACAGTGGGGATCCTCTAGTCAAGGGAGTCAGGGAACTACTCATGGACAGTCAGGAGACACCAAGAAACATGGGCAGGCAGGCCATGGGCAATCCCCACAGTCAGGATCTGGCAAAAGTGGAAGAAGAGGATCTAGTCACAGTGAGTCCGGTGGCAGTGAATGGCATTCGGGAGGCTCACAGAGACACTCAGGGTCCAGTCATGGCCAGGCTGGATCTCAACATGGACAGTGGGGATCCTCTAGTCAAGGGAGTCAGGGAACTACTCATGGACAGTCAGGAGACACCAAGAAACATGGGCAGGCAGGCCATGGGCAATCCCCACAGTCAGGATCTGGCAAAAGTGGAAGAAGGGGATCTAGTCACAGTGAGTCCGGTGGCAGTGAATGGCATTCGGGAGGCTCACAGAGACACTCAGGGTCCAGTCATGGCCAGGCTGGATCTCAACATGGACAGTGGGGATCCTCTAGTCAAGGGAGTCAGGGAACTACTCATGGACAGTCAGGAGACACCAAGAAACATGGGCAGGAAGGCCATGGTCAATCCCCACAGTCAGGATCCAGCAAAAGTGGAAGAAGGGGATCTAGTCACAGTGAGTCCAGTGGCAGTGAATGGCATTCGGGAGGCTCACAGAGACACTCAGGGTCCAGTCATGGCCAGGCTGGATCTCAACATGGACAGTGGGGATCCTCTAGTCAAGGGAGTCAGGGAACTACTCATGGACAGTCAGGAGACACCAAGAAACATGGGCAGGCAGGCCATGGGCAATCCCCACAGTCAGGATCCGGCAAAAGTGGAAGAAGGGGATCTAGTCACAGTGAGTCCAGTGGCAGTGAATGGCATTCGGGAGGCTCACAGAGACACTCAGGGTCCAGTCATGGCCAGGCTGGATCTCAACATGGACAGTGGGGATCCTCTAGTCAAGGGAGTCAGGGAACTACTCATGGACAGTCAGGAGACACCAAGAAACATGGGCAGGCAGGCCATGGGCAATCTCCACAGTCAGGATCTGGCAAAAGTGGAAGAAGGGGATCTAGTCACAGTGAGTCCGGTGGCAGTGAATGGCATTCGGGAGGCTCACAGAGACACTCAGGGTCCAGTCATGGCCAGGCTGGATCTCAACATGGACAGTGGGGATCCTCTAGTCAAGGGAGTCAGGGAACTACTCATGGACAGTCAGGAGACACCAAGAAACATGGGCAGGCAGGCCATGGACAATCCCCACAGTCAGGATCCAGCAAAAGTGGAAGAAGGGGATCTAGTCACAGTGAGTCCAGTGGCAGTGAATGGCATTCAGGAGGCTCACAGAGACACTCAGGGTCCAGTCATGGCCAGGCTGGATCTCAACATGGACAGTGGGGATCCTCTAGTCAAGGGAGTCAGGGAACTACTCATGGACAGTCAGGAGACACCAAGAAACATGGGCAGGCAGGCCATGGGCAATCCCCACAGTCAGGATCCGGCAAAGGTGGAAGAAGGGGATCTAGTCACAGTGAGTCCAGTGGCAGTGAATGGCATTCGGGAGGCTCACAGAGACACTCAGGGTCCAGTCATGGCCAGGCTGGATCTCAACATGGACAGTGGGGATCCTCTAGTCAAGGGAGTCAGGGAACTACTCATGGACAGTCAGGAGACACCAAGAAACATGGGCAGGCAGGCCATGGGCAATCCTCACAGTCAGGATCTGGCAAAAGTGGAAGAAGGGAATCTAGTCATACACAATCACATTTTCCATCTAGGGAGTCAAGGGACAGCACAAGGAAACAGTCAAGTAGCCACTATGACCAATCTGGAAGTAGTCATTCTCATTCAGAAACTAGTGGAAGACAACATCATGGATCAAGTCAAAGATGGAAACATGGTAGCTATGGAAGGGCAGAATATGACTATGGGCAGTTTGGGTATGGACCTTCTGGGGGCAGCAGATCAAGCAGTCGCCAATCTAGCCCTGTTAGGTCAACAGGAACTGGAAACAATCAACTGTCAGCTCACAGTCATTCAGAATCTAGTTCAACTAGTTGGCAGGGATCCCATAACAATAGTAAAGAACATTCAGAAAATTGGGGGAAACAGATTCATGAACAATTAGGACTTAGGCATGGACAGTCCGAGTTCAATAGAATGGGATCAAGTCATGGACAATCAGGAGATGCCCAGGATCAATCTGGATTCAACACCAGTGAAAGGCAAGTATATAGCCATGGTCATTCAAGTGACAGCTATGGGCAGGAAACTGACATAAGTAAAAGATCCATTTCCAGTCACCCTCTTCATAGCCAAGATCATACAGGAGCTGAGGAGTATATATATAGGTCTTCATCAAGCAGTACGACTGCATGGAGCGGGGGAAGGCAAAAGCAAGAGCCAGGATCAAGTATGACAGGGAGCATCAGCAGAAACAATCAGCATATGGATGACATGCAGGCAAGAGACTCTGAGGCCAGTGGTTACCCGGGAAGGGAGAGAACAGATTCAGGTTCCTATTACTTAGATATCAACACCCCACTCTATCAATATATCCAAGAACAAAAATACTATTACTTTGAATAATAATTTGAAGACAATAGAAAACTAACCTAAGAACTAACTCAAAGAAGAAATGAGACACATGCATGGAATTAAGATATTTAACATGATCCCTTCTTTTGGTAGTCAGGGAATAAGTATTTTAACTGTGGTACTGTTTTGTTTGGTGCAAGGTGTTTGGGTTTTTTTTTTGTAAGGCTCCTTAACCATTAAGCTCTTTGGCTGAAAAACAGTGAATGGAAGAAATAAATGGCATTTGGGGCTATATTTAATATTATATGACAAAAGTGATTTGGGTACTTTGGGATAAAATGGGCATTTTTTAAAAAATTTTCTGAAATTCAAATTTTAGATTTTCCGGTTTTGTTTTAATTACTTATTGACAAACTTATCCAGGGAGCTAAGAGACATGGTTCAGGAGCCAAAATTTCTCTAATAACATTGTAACACATTCCATGTCCTGAGCAAAGAATGTCATGGTACAGAAGATTCAGAAGAATCACTTCTTTTGTGCCACCACTGAAGCTCTGTACTACTACTTTTGAATTTATTGTCATGACCTCCTGGATATAGGATCCAGAAAACTGTATTGCATAAAAATTAACAATAAACTTTTCATCAAAGTATAGTTTCACTTCTCTTTCATCCTCACAAACACAAACAAAGCTCCCTGTCATGAAGTCAGATGTACATTTCTTTCTACCCCTGAACACCTAGATGGGAGTGAAGCATCAGCTACCAATAATAGGAAATCCAAAGAAGGCAAAACTCAATAAACTCAATCACATCCCATCTTTTCCTCAATGTAATTACTGTCCAAAGCATTTACAGAAAGAAATGCTTTATACTGATGGGCTTACTTTAGATGTTTGGTTTATAGTGATCGTCACAGCAATCATCAAACACAATCCCAAGCACTATACCCTGAAACAACCCAAGCTCTGGAAATGAGTCATGCACCACAAACTCTCTCCGTCAAAGATATTAATTAAAATACCCCTGACAATGGAGGCTAATGGCAGTGGAGGCTAATGGGGTTCTGAATTTTCTAGTCAAAAAAAAAAATGATTAAAAGTATAGTCCTTGCCCTGGCTGGTGTGGCTCAGTTGGTTAGGCATCGTCCTGTGCTCCCAAAAGTTGTAGGTTTGACTCTTGATTGGGGCACATGCCTAGATTGTGGTCTCAATTCCTGGTAGGGGGCATGTGGGAGGTAGCCAATCGATGTTCTGCTCTCACATGGATGTTTCTCTCTCTCTCTCACTCTCCCTTCCTCTCTGTAAAAATCAATTAAAAAAAATTTTTTTTTCCTTCCTGTCTAGGAGGAAAAAAGACATTAATTTATTATGAAGAGCAAGAGAAGCAACAAAAAGTAGAAAAAAATGTATAAAAGATACTAACTTCAGTAGAAAATTTACTGCTATAAAATCCACAGAAAATGTCCAGAATATAAGAGCTAGTAAGTACTTTAGAGATCATCGCCTCAAAGCACATTTAATCTAATCAAAAGAGTGATAATTCCCTAATGGAGGAGGGTGGTTGGGTGGAGGGGGAGAGAGTAACCAAAGAATTTATATGCGTACATGCACAACCCAAGGACACAGACAATGGTGGGGAAAGGGACTGGGGAGGGGGATGGGACAGGGTGGACCGGGTCATTGGGGAGAAAAAGGGACATCTGTAATATTTTAAACAAAAATAAAATTTAAAAATATTTTTAAAAATAGTGATAATTCCCTATATCAGAATTTGGTGCTCCACCATCCTCACCTCCCCAAACACTCAAGCTATTTTCCTTTCACTGTAATTTTTGGAATTCAAACTAAAGTGAAATTCATCAACGGGTATTCAAGATCACATGCCCCTATTGAGGGAAGAAGTTACACGAAAAAAAACAAAAAATAGGCTCATTCTTCTGATTAGACTCAGAACATATTCTATATCTAGTTTTTAATATTTTATTTTAAGGACAATATGAACTTTAGATCATGTTATATGATCAATAGAACACTAGTCATGTTAGTTTATTAGTAAAAGGAAATAAAATTATTATACTATTAATGATAAACATTAAAAAATGTTTATGATAGTATATGATAGTTAACCCTAAATATAACCAATTCATACAAATCTATCACCATTCATTAACTGAATAAAATTATCAAATAATCATTAGAAATTTAGATATTGTATTTAATCTCATCCAAACAATTTCTATTGTACGTAAAGTAAGTGAGATCCAAAGAGATCAACTTGCCCAAATCATGTAGTCTATTAGAAGGGCTGCTATGACCCAGGGTATAGATTTCCTGATTCGCAAACCCTGACAATAGGTCTACGCTCATTCTATACATCTATAATTCCACATTCTTTAATCCTTAAATTTAAATTTAGGAATGTCTAAAATTTTACCACTCCCCTGAATCAATGTTAAGTTGCCTTTACTGTATGTATGTGTGCTTGTGTGTATGCGTAAATATAATATGGGGTGGGGCAAAAGTAGGTTTACAGTTGTAAGTACATGAAACAGTTTATTCTTGCATTATTATTTATTAATTATTATATTACTTCTTATTTGTCTTATTATTGTTATTATTTTGTATCCTTACCTATGATTTATCTTTTAGGTAATGATGGCTGGTAATTTAACCTACTTTTGCCCACCCCTGAATATAGGTCAAATATTTATGAGTGATTCCCATAATCCCTTGACCACACTCGTTTGAAGTTTAAATACAATGGAAAAATTATATATTTCAGACTGCTAAGAACCTCGATAATTTGTTTTAATCAAATTGAAGACAGTTGTTCCTTATAAATTACACCAAGAGTATTCTAAAATAATTCAAAGAGAGTTACACATTCCCTTTCTAAGATGAAAGGAGAGATAAAAGTGGGAGAGCAGGTGTGATCTACAACAGAAAAGTTGAGCAACTGGGGCGCCCTCATGTGGAACCTCTGTGAAGAGTTGAATTTCTTAGATGCTACTCCACTGGGAAGAGAGAGTCATAGAGTATGTACAGTTAAAGATTTGCCCTCTATCACCACCGACTGCCAGCATCCTATAGATAAAGCATCCCTGTGCCAAAGAATACCAAGCGATAGCAAAGCACTCTTCATAGCACAGTTGTACTGTCAGGGAGGAGCACATGACACTGAGAAAGAACTCTCAGTGGCCAAACTGGGAGAAACAAAGATAAAATTCTTCTTTCTCCAAACATCCTAGATAAAAATGACCTTTCAGTGTGGGAAGGTCAGTGTGTACTAGACACCTGGCATGCGTCGGTTGCTTTGTTGGCGTGTAAGTGTTCCAAGAGTTTTTGATAACCAGAAAGGACCTTCTAACATAATATTGCATGCTGAGTGAAACCTGTGTTGAGCAATCTAATGCAACCAAAGTGAGAGCACGTATAAGCTACAGGGGCAACGAGCAAGAGAAAATGAAAAAACAGAAAAGGAAGAAGATTCAGGCAACATTGGATTTGATTGGAAATGAACCAAACCAGCAGAGGGCGCTTCCTCTCTAATAATAAACTTGGGCACTACTGAAGGGCCATTCACACAGACTCTGAAGCCTTTTTTTATTATTAAATTTATTGGGGTGACATTGGTTAATAGAATTATATAGGTTTCAGGTGTGGACTTCTATGTCACAAGATCTGTATATTGCACTATATGCCCACCACCCAAAGCCAAATCATCTTCTGTCACTAAATATGAGGCCCCCTTCACCCCCTATCCCTCCACCCCCTTCCCTTGGTGTTAGAGAGGTTGTGGAGAAAAGGCAACCCTCATTCACTGCTGGTGGGAATGTAGACTGGTACAGCCACTATGGAAAACAGCTTGGCAATTCCTCAAAAACTTCAGAACATAACTACCATAAGACCCAGCAATCCCTCTCCTGGGTATATACCCCAAAAACTCAAAAACATGTACTGGCAAAGATATATGCACCCCTATGCTCACTGCAGCATTATTCGTGGTGGCCAACACATGGAGACAACCACGGTGTCTTTCAACAGAGGACTGGATAAAGATGTGGAACATGTACACAATGGAATGCCACTCAGCCATAAGAAAAGACTGCCATATGCGACAACATGGATGGAACTTGAGAATATTATGCTCAAATAAGTCAGGGGGGAAAGCTAAGAACCATAATATTTTACTCATATGTGGTATATAAAACTGAAACTCACCCTAGCTGGTTTGGCTCAGTGGTTAGGGCATCAGCCCACAGACTGAAGGGTCCCAGGTCTAGGGCTGGGAATCAAAGAACAGTTGTAGTCTGCTTCTATTACTTAATACAAAATAGTAAATATTTGTGTCATTTATTCCACTATGGATTAAAGCAAGAAAACTAAAATGTATTGAATGCCTACTTACTATGCTTCACTTTCCCTACAACAAACTTGCAAAATTGAGGGTGAGAGAAGCTTTTAAAACACATAGTTGGTAACCTGCAAAGTGGCAAATTCAAGTCAGACCCAGCTAACTCAAAGCCCAAGTGTCTTCTCCACCAGGCCACCCAGCACAGAACTCCAACAAGAGCCCATACAGCAAGCGCTGGTTTCCCTTATTTTCTTTCCTCTAAAAATCTGTTCATGTCTCTTCTTTTAGGTAGGTAGGTAGATAGATAAATTTTTTTAATTTTTTAAATGTTAAAAACTTAAAAAATTTTAATGTTAAAAAATTCTCCATACATCACTCAGCAGTATCTCCCTTTCCCTTTTGACAAGAGGACTTTTAAAAGACAGTAATTCGATCGTTCTTCTTCCTCAAATTCTCAAGGTGAAATTTGTCAGCTCTGATGTTATTGAATTGCTCAGCTGGCTGGGTGTCTTTAAAACCAACCAACCAATAACAAACAAAATAACATCTCACTCAAACTAATGTATTCCAAGCAGCATTTAAAAAAAAAAAAAATGCATTAGAGTCTGCAATTGTTTTCAATTGGTGCAATTTCAGGGGCTGGACAAGGTTTATGTTGCCTCCCAATGCACACCACATAAGCTTTAGGTTTAAATATTTGGGGGAGTAGGGGAGTACCCGATAGCCTTTATTTTCCAGGAACATTACTATCTAGTTCCCATTGCTCTTCTTCCAAATCTGTGCTTCACTCTTCCTAATGCCTTTCCTGGCACATTTTGTGAGGCTCAGCTAGCCAAGCCTGTAAGAATAAGTGGTTGAGCTCCACCTATGTGTGACAAAACACTCACATTTCTATAGCTCTCCTTCATCAAGCAATCTGAGAATGTGGGCTAGGCTGATCAATCCCTCTCTTATTAGTTTGATGACAGAATCCAGATGATCAGATAATGAGGGTGTTGTCAATGGAGCATCCAGGATCACTCATTCACTCATTTATTCATTGGAGAGAAGTTTTAATAACTACTTAATTAAAAGACACTGTACTTGGTACTGAAGTTACAAATATGTGAGACACTGCCCCTGTCTTTTAGTAGTTTACATGTTCATCAGGGAAATCAACATGTGAGAAAGCAACACACATAAACACTCTGGCAAGTGCTATAATAGATATGATCAAGGATCTGTGTTTGCAGCAAAGTGATCAACTAACTGACTAAAAATAAAGAAACAAGATTCAAAAATGTCTTTAGAAAAGAAGAGAATTTTGTAGTAGGTCTTCAGAAATGGCTAGGAGTTATCCAGGTTTACTTGGGCGACTACTCCAGGCTTACATATTTTTAAAGTATGTGTAAAGTGTTAAAGTAAGAAAGGCCATGGTGAGTTCAGGGAACGTGAGATAATTCAGCATGGCTAAGACAGCATCTATGTGGCAACACGGCAAGAAATGATGGTATCAGAACAACAGGCAGAGGATGAGTCACAGTGAACTTTATAAACCTTGCTAAGAACTTTAGTCTTTATCTGTAAGCAATTAAGAATCAACAAAGGGTTCTTTAAGTCACATAATAACATATTCACTAGGGAAGATTCGTGTGTGTGTGTGTGTGTGCGCGCGCGCGCACGCATGCGTATATGTGTGTGTAAGAGGGGAAATACTAGAGGTCTGGAGACTAATTTGGAGGTTACTACAATAATCTAGGTAAAAGATGACAGAGGTTACATAGAGTACAGAAGAAGGGCTAGATACAAAACATATTTCTGAAAAGATCTGTGGTTACATGGTATACAGTGCGTGAGTGAGATGAAGGTGTCTAAGATGACCTGCTAGATTTGTGGCTTGAGTCATCAAGCAGACAGAGCAAGTCTATAGAAAGGAAAAAAAAAAAAAGAGAGAGACTTTGAGGAAAGAGTGAACTTTGTTGGTACTTTCTTTATATGGTATAAAATTTGGGTGAGGCCATTGGTCACATACAGAAACCTAGAAGTTCAAAAGTGACTATTAAGGCATAGCTAGTCTACCAATGTGTTTCATTTGGCCAGCATACTACTGGTTCGCATTTTTAAAATACAAATTAGATAAAATGTTTAGAAATTAGCATATCACACCAAAAAGAAAAAGTCCCTGGATTTCCATTTTCTCTTAAGCCAAATATCCAGCAACCCTGGGCCAACATTCCTTCTGAACAACCAGCCAGATCTGAGAAGTTATAAGCTCACTTTGGACTGGACATGTGTGAGTCAGCTCATCAGAGTTTCCATCATTTTTGAATGCCTCCCCCACACTGAAGCTGGCTTCACTCACTTAGGTCTGTGGACAGACATGGATAGTCTTAACAAAATCACTTCCCCAAATCCTCAACTTCTATATGCATTCCTTCCTAAAATTTTTCTAAGAACATGTGCTTACAGTAAGCCCTTCTTTCACTTAAACAGAAGAAAAGCATACCAATTACCCATCCCAAATGGGCTCATTGTATGTTGCCTGCGGCCATAAAATCCTCTCCAATACCAAAGGGGTCCCTCCTTTAATGATTGATTAAGGTATTTCCCTGCTTTGTACCCATTTCTGTTAAGGATAAAGTATGACATTAAAATGGGGTATTTAGGCCTCTTACTGAGTGACTGAATTTTTTTAGCATAGAATATAAAATAAACATTTTTATTTAATTTCCTCACAATGACCCAGAGGAAAAGCCCCCAGAGGACAAAGCAAAATGATATTCTGAATGCTAAAAATGTCTTTTTCCAAGTATTTCAATGTAAGCAATTCTCGCTAATGATTCTCACTACTCATTCACAGGGTGTGTCATTTGCTGAAAAGAAAAGCACTTTTGAACAGCCAAAGCAGTAAAAGTTACTGATGATGAAGCTTTTATATTTAACCAGAATGTATTTGACTATGAGCTTTCAGAGAATAAAGGAAAGAAAGTTCTCTGGTGAGCTTGAGGATTGGGAATCAAGAACCATGGGACAAACTATATTAAGTCAGGGTAATTCTGAGGACAAAGGTTGAGTATAATACCTATAGGTGAAAAGGGCAATGCTCTAGCCCTACACAATCAGGGCATATAGGAAAAGATGTAACTTGGGAGGAGATCCAAGCATTTATGAAGGACCCTAAAATGGACCTATTTTGTATGGCAGGTCTCCAAGCTTTAGTCAAAATTTCTTGTTTGTAGAGTCACTTCTCTAGTATGGATTTGGCTCTTGTCAGCATTCTATTTAGAGAATATAATTGCAAGGAAATCGACTTCACTTATTGAATAGGAAAAAATTTCAGTTCTTTACAGTACTTAGAGCCTAGCCATTGAGCACAAAGATCATGTTCAGGGTGAAGGTAAGCCATAGCTTTCTCGTTATCTACTTTAGAAATAATTTTTTTATCCATTTAATGAACAATTATTTCCATAAAGAAGTGATTCTCAGGCTTTTCTGTCTCAGGTCCTCTATTTGCTCTTAAAAATTACTGAGGAGCCCCAAGAGCTTTTGTTTCTATGGATTATATCTATCACTATTTTCCATGTAAGAAATTAAAACAGAGAAGTTAAACAATATTTATTTATTTAATAATAATAAATCCAATACATGTTAACATATTTTTTTAAAAATAACTCTCTGCCCTGGCTGGGTAGTTCAGTTGGTTGGAGTGTTGCCCACACACCAAAAGGTTGCAGTTCAATTACCAGTCCGGGCACATAGCTACGATGCAGGTTCAACCTCCGGTAGGGGCATGTATGGGGGGCAACCAATTGATGTTTCTCTCTCTCCCTTCTTCTCTCTAAGCATGTCTTCTGGTAAAGATGAAAAAGAAATAAAATAGCCAAACTTACAGAAGCAGAGATCAGAATCACAGTTTCCAGGGGCAGGGGAAGCAGGAAAGGGGGACTTGTTTAGTAGATTATATAAATTTTGTTATGCTAGATGCTTAAGTTCTAGAGATCTGCTGTATAACATAGCACGTATAATTAACACTACATGACAGATTATCCAGCTTGAGCTATTACAAATATATAGAACCCTTTATCCACTAAACTGAGAACATGCATACTTCTAGGATACGTTCTGCAGCCAGAAAAATAGACCACTCAGGCTATAAAGGAATAAATTCTGGAAGATCAACATCATATAGCCTATTCTCTCTGATCATAATATAGTAAATAATTAATAGCAAATAAAGAGCTAAAAATAACTTCATATCTTTGGAAACCAAATATTCTTTGGGTTAAAAAGAAATAATGAAGAGAATTGAGAAATACTTAGAACTAAATTATGATAAAAATACTGCATATCAAAATTTGTGGGACAGAAATCAAACAATTCTTAGAGGGAAATGGATGGTATTAAATACATTTATCAGGAAACAAAAAGAGTAAACAGAGGTGTGCTAAACATTCGAATGAAGGCATGGGAAAAGAGGAGGAAGCAGCAAAGGAGTAAATAAAGTCAGAAATCAAGGAATTTGAAATAAGGAACAAAAATAATGAGCATTAACATAAACAAAAGCTATTTCTTTGAAATGATTAATAAGATGGACTTCTGCCAAGATTAATCCAAGAATAAAAATTATATATATAATAAAATACATAACAAGAAAGGAGATGTGATCACTGAACATAAGCTAACACATTTAAAAACTTAGATTAAAAGGAGATATATAAAAAATATTTTATATATAAATATTTTTATATCTTTTTATATATAAATATTTTAATATATTTATAAATATATAAATATTTACATATAAATATATTTTATATATATATAAGAAAAAATATAAATTGCCAAAACTGATGCAAGAAAAGAAAATAGATAAATCTGTTAGGCCAATAAATATTGAAAATTTTAAGTAATAATAAAAGGTTTTCTCACCTTGAAAAAAAGGATACCTACATTATTAGCACAAGTTCTATTGGACATTCAAGAAACAGTTCTTATTTTATACAAATTATTCCAGAAAAGAGAAAAAGTGATAGCTATCCAGCTAATTTTATCAAATGCTGTCATCTTAATTCTATAACTAGATGTGAACGATACAGCAAAAGAAAATTAGTCACATTTAATTTATGAACCTATATTTAAAAATACTAAATAAGATATTGCCTAACTATATTCAACGGTGGCTTTAAAAATAATAATATATATCATGATCAACCCAGGTTTATACCAGGAATGCAAAAAGGACTCAAAATCAGATAATCCACCTTTGTAATTTGCCATATTAATAAACCAAAAGAGAGCAATAATGCTATGCGAGTTAAAGAAGAAAATGTATTTGATAAAAGCTCAAACTAAAAATAGATGGGAAGTTGATTAACTTCGTAAAGCTTATATACCAAGAATTTACAGTATAGCTCATAATTCATGAAAAAGCCTTAGAGGCATTCCCTTCAGAAACAGGGACAATGGCATTGTTAGTGTTTAACAAAGTATGAGGTGTCCTGCCAAAGAAAGAAAGAAAGAGAGGGAGGGAGGGAGGGAGGGAGGGAGGGAGGGAGGGAGGGAGAGAGAGAGAGAGAGAGAGAGAGAGAGAGAGAAAGAAAGAAAGAAAGAAAGAAAGAAAGAAAGGAAAGAAAGAAAGAAAGAAAGAAAGAAAGAAAGAAAGAAAGAAAGAAAGAAAGAAAGAAAGAAAGAAAGAAAGAAAGAAAGAAAGAAAGAAAGAAAGAAAGGAGAAAGAAAGAAAGAAAGGAGAAAGAAAGAAGAAAGAAAGAGAGAGAGAGAGAGAGAGAGAGAGAGAGAGAGAGAGAGAGAGAGAGAAGAGAAAGAAAGAAAGAAAGAAAGAAAGAAAGAAAGAAAGAAAGAAAGAAAGAAAGAAAGAAAGAAAGAAAGAAAGAAAGAAAGAAAGAAAGAAAGAAAGAAAGAAAGAAAGAAAGAAAGAAAGAAAGAAAGAAAGAAAGAAAGAAAGAAAGAAAGAAAGAAAGAAAGAAAGAAAGAAAGAAAGAAAGAAAGAAAGAAAGAAAGAAAGAAAGAAAGAAGTATTTTGATTGGGGGAATAAAGAGAAAAAACTGTCATTATTTGCTGATGAATAGATATTATAGGTAGAAAAAAACACAATCCGAAAATTATTACAATTAATCATATAATTTAGCCAGTCGGTCAGTAAAGTTAACTTATAAAAGCTAAAAACATTTTCCTCACCAACAGTAACCCATCATGATGTGTTTTAAAAAACAAGAATCATTCAGAGTAGCAACAAAAATATAAAGTAACTAGAAATTAATGACTACATAATACCTTCATGGAGAAAAATTTTAAATCTAATTTAAAAACCTAGAAGGGGCCCTAGCCAGTGTGGCTCCGTTGGCTGAGCGTCATCCTGTGCACCGAAAGGTTGCAGGTTCGATTCCCGGTCAGGACACACACCCAGGTGGCAGGTTGAACCCCCATTGGGGCTCGTATTGGAGGCAACCAATCGATGTTTCTCACTCTCTGGTGTTATTTCAGTTCAACTTTGTCATATTCCTCATCTAATAAGTTCATATAATAATAAAGTTCATGGGAAAAATAAAAAGATTAGTTGAGGATTACTAAATTCATTTTGTAAAAAGAACTGCAAATAATTTTCTATGACTTCCTTTAGGCATAAATATATATAAAATACTGCCAGAGTACACTTTGCAAGAGTAACTGATGGCCTGATTAGAAAAATGATAAACAAATCAAGGAGGTAGAATCAGGGAAATATAAATCAAAATGATTAAACAACTACCTCAGTTCCTCAAGCACTGCCACAGAAGGGCAGAGAAGTCATCCTGAAAAAGCCGAAGACAAAAGATGTGGGCTCCAGACTAACACGCTGGCTTAAAAGTCAACACTATGGGATGCCACAAAACGTTGTCCTATCCAGCCCTGGGGGACTTTGCCCCAACTTGCCTGGATATCCTAAAATAAGTTAAATCCTCAGAAACAAATGCTCTAAGAAACAAAGAAAATCAGGCCATACTTTAGGAGATGCTGATAAAACAAGCAGGAATGTTGGTGGGGCAAGAGTGCAGGTCCCACTCAACAGGATCACAACTTTAAGGTGGACAAAAACAGCATCATTAGACTCGTGAAGTCACACTTGTTTTATAAGAGTGTTGAAAGTGAACATCCCTGTCTTGTTCCTGTTTTTAAGGGAAATGGTTTTAGTTTTTGACCAGTGATTCTTTTGGACCTATGGTACTTTAGAGTCCTGAATGACTGTTTCTAAATTTTTCTCTAAATAGAAATTGTCAGGAATACGGCGCTGTAACTCCAGAGTGGCCCTGACGTTCACCTTATGAACCCGGCAGTTCCCAGGCTATTAGACTATGCAACCCTTCCGGCCACACAGCTATGCCATGTGCGCTACTTTGGGCCCTTCCCCAATTATACTGGGGTGGCCGGGGTGTGGCATATTTAGAGTCTGAAGCCAGGCTACACCGATGATCATGAGGATTATCAATCCAACGCCTGCCTAATGTACAGGGTGTAGGTGGTGAGATCAGATGAATGCTAAGTAGCCAGGAGGCCTCCAGAAGGAGACTAAAGTCAAAGTTGATAAAAAGTGGGTGCAGAACAGATGGAGGGGTCCTCGGGTGCTGGAAGTTTAGTGAAATTTCCATCAGGCGGAACAAGTACTGACCTTCAGCAGGAGGGATGTAAGGACAGACGTTCCCCAAAGCTCAGGAGTCAGGATCAGGTCACCTGCGCCACTAATCTAACTTTGATCCCTCTCAGCTGGGGTAGCAAGGTGTCTGCCTGGTTCCTCGTGCCTCAGTGTCTCATGTTAGGAATTATTCTTGATTTTTCAGCTTTTCTTACTGCCCAAGATAAAATTCTGGCCTGAGAGATGACCCTAGGGTACTGATCCCCATTAACTGATATTGTTACCGACTCCCCATCACCTGCCCATCTAAACTCCTTTCCTGGCTCCTCCATCGTTTTCTTCTATCCACCTGTCACAGCCTACTTCATGGAGCTTGCCCCTCTCAAAGCTGCCCGTCAAGACTCTAAACTATTGCCTCCGGCTCTTTGCCCTCCCTCAGCTCCCCCATCCGCTGTACCTGCGAGCTCTGCTTTTGAAACGTCTGCTCCCTCCTCCCCCTGCAACGCTTTTGTTTGAAACCTCACTATCTCTCCTTTTTTCAAACTGCCTGCGACCTGGCCTGTATCAAAACTCAATTCACCATCTATATTCTTAGTAGAGTTCTTTTAACTAAAAATATCAGATCCTGCCACTTTTATACTTAAAAACTCTTTAGCTACTAACCAATGTAAATAAGACAGTATCCAATTCACTTACGTGGCTTTCAAGCCCTTTCCAAAAGACCTTTCAAGTCCATCCCCTCCTCTTCTTGCCCACACAACCCAGTAAGTGCATTCTTCAGACCTCAGCTCAAATACCACCTCCTCACAATCTGTCTAAAAGAGGAGAAGTCAAAATAAAGGAGTGGAGCTACATTAAACTAAATAGCTTCTGCACAGCAAAGGAGACAATCAATAAATTGAACACACATAAAGAACTTATACAAGTCAATAACAAAGCAGCAAATAATCCAATTAAAAATAGGCAAAGGATCTAAATAGACATTTTTGGAAAACAGTTTGAAGTTTCCTCAAATAATTGAAAACTGAACAGCCATACAACCCAGCAATCCCACTCCTGGAAAATGAAATCAATTATCTCAAAGAGTCATCTGCATTCCTGTGTTCACTGAAGCATTATTCATGATAGACAAGATATAGAACAACCAAAATGCCCTTCAATGGATGAGTGGATATAGATATTATAGGATATATGTGTTAAGTGGGATGTTATTCAGCTATAAAAAAAATTAAATAAATAAAATCCTGCCTTTTGTGACAACATGGATGAGCCTGGGGAGCATTATTGCAAATGAATTAAGTCAGACAGAAAAAGACAAATTCTTTTAGTATACAGAAAAATTCTGTATGGTATCACTTATATGTGGGATCCAAAAAAAAGCCAATTTCATAGAAACAAAGAATAGATACGTGGCTTCCAGGAACTGGGGAGTAGGGGAAGAGGAAAATGTAGGTCAAGAGTCCAAGTTTTCAGTTATAAGCAAAATAAGTTCTGAGGACTTAATGTTAAGCATGGTGACTATAGTCAACAATATGATACTGTATACTTAAAAGTTGCTGGCAGTATATTTTAAGAGTTCTTGCCTGGCTGGGCGTGGCTCAGAGGTTGAGCATCAATCTAGGATCCAGGTGATCGGGGTCCAGTTCCCAGGCAGGGCACATGCCTGGGTTGTGGGCTTGATCCCTGGTTGGGGGCCTGCAGGAGGTAGCCGATCAATGACTCTCTCATCATTGATATTTCTCTCTCTCTCTCTCTCTCTCTCTCTCCCCCCTCTCCCTTCCTCTCTCTGAAATCAATATTTTTTTTTTAAAAAAAAGAGAGAGTTCCCACCACTCACACACAAAACGTTAACTATATGAGGTGTTTAATTATCTTAATGTTGGTAATCATTCCACAACGTGTATCAGATCATCACATTGTATACTTTAAACATATATAGTTGTATTTGTCAGTTATTCTTCAGTAAAGCTGGGGGGAGATGTTTAAAATAGAAGCGAATGAGTTGCTCGGTCATCTGTCCTTGCACAATAATTCATAAATGCCTCTATTATTACACACACATCACATTGTTTACATGTCTGCTTTCTTCATTAGACTGTGAACTCTCTGAGGACAGGGAGCATGTCTTCTCCATTGATAGCCCTCTGACCAGCTCAGTGACTGGTGAGAAGCCAGCTGAACACAAATGTTTGGTGAATGAATAAATGATCCATTCATCTCTTAATACCCTGACCCATCTCTTAACTGGACTTCCCTAACATACCTGCAGAAAATGTCCCTCCAGAATACATTCTCAACTATGTGTCTATTATGTCCCCAAACATAAGGAAACAGGTAAGAAAGAAGAGTAAGGGCGTCTTCCAAGTTCCAAACCCTCCAATCTTCCACATTCTCCTATAGTTACTGGCCTATCCTAGCCCCTGTGTGAATGGTGACATTGGTAAAATCTGGTCAGAATGACCATAATGTCCCTGCCCTGGCTTGTTCTTGGATTTTTTTTTTTTTTGCAGTTTCCTAATGCTGCACCACTCTGTCACCAAAACTCACTGTTCCCATGGGACACAAAGTGGTAACTGGTCCATCTTTTACTACTGATACCAGTCATTGCTGATATGGCCACTCTAAAAATCTCACAATCTCTCTGTTCATAACCATTCAAAAGTAAGTCATGAATGCTTTTTTCCTAACTACATGGGGTGATCTGTTGCTTTTCTATTATTCCACCTATGATTTTTTTCTGTTATTGCTTTTGTTCTTAATTATTAGAAAAAAACTTTCCTATAACACACTTACTGCATAGATGTAACTCCCTTCACACCCTACAATGCTTCTGGCCATCTCTGCAATTGTACGGGAGCAATTCAACAAACCACCATAACTTTTAGGGGAAAAATTATAGTTTATTGATACAAGTACTTCCTTGAGAATGTCTTCACTATTAAAAAGATTTATCTTTCATTGTAATTCTCTCTGTTCTGTCTGTCTCACACAAATCTCATTGGGTGTATGCTAGTCTATGTGTATCCACTCACTTCTGCATGTGTGTGTGTGTATGTGTGTGTGTGAGGCGGGGAAGAGACTGAAGAAGGCAGAATCTGGGGTCACTGTATGCAACTTGAAAAATTTTATTGGGATCAACATTACTTTCCTTCCCTACTGTTCGGTCAAATACATGCTCCCAATAAACGTGTCCTTGCCAGGTACTGCTCCACCACTGTATGACTAAGCAGGAATATCAGCTACAACTATGCCAAGGAATCCACAAGAATATTCAACATGGAAAAATGTCAACCCCAAAACAGCACCTCCCAGATGACAACAACTCCTTTAGGAAATCATTTAACCACAAAGTCCAACTCCCCTTCACTCCTACTGCCTCAGTCACACATCTCAAAGGGCTGTTCCCTTAAACTAGGACAACGTGACCCACATCAGCAGCCCAGAGGCACTATGGCAACATAATGCCTTTTCAACAATTGGAAGGAAAAAAGAGAGACAAACAATTGAATGATGGTAACTGAAATCCTATAATTGGTGATTTGTCCATAACTACTGACTTAGTGGAGTTTTCTTCACTCCTTGACTGATCCCGGCAGCCACGATATGTAAGTGTAAAGGCCAAAACACATCTGAAGGCATTTCATTGTCTCATAGCAATGAAACAAAGGATAGATCCTCTCTGAGGATAGAGAAGATGCATCTCCAAGTTCCCTATTCAATGAACACTAATTTTAAAGGCTTTAAGAAAAAAATCCTTTAGGATGCTGAACATAAAAAGCTAATATGCCAGGGGGATCAGCTCTGTTTGGCAGGAAGTAGTGCAATGAAACCCAAAGTGTCCTGTTCACACTATGGAGTAGAACTGATAGTCCTGTTACCCCAACAGCTACTAACCTGCACTGATCAAAGAGCCATGTGAGCTGAGCTGAATCAAGCCAGGCAAGAAATTTACTTGAATCATAGAACCACAGCTCTCAGGTTGAAACAGGGATTTATCAGACATCCACCCAATAGTCCTCTACTTGACTCCCCTCCAAAATATCCCCCTCTCATCTCCTAATAACTGATGTAACCTGGTGCGATACAAAGAGGATTTGGAATGAAAAGTCCTGGGTTGGAGGCCTGGGACCCAACTCTGATTTATCAATCACGCAACTAGACCTATTCGTCTTAAATTACAATACGAGGAGACTAGACTAGCTGATGGCCAGCATCTCATCCAGTTCAAGATTCTCTAGGCAGTGACAGAGAACACACTAGCTCCAAAGATAATGATGTTCATGCTTGGGCAATTCTGATATTAAAAAGCTCTTCCTTGTACAAAGCCAAAATGTGCTTACAACAAGTTTTAGCCATTTATCTGAGATTTTTTTTTAATTTATATATTTTTTATTGTTGACAGTATTACAGATGTCCCCCATTTCTCCCCTCCCCTTTGCCCCCCTCTGCCCAGCCCCTACCCCACCCCAGGCCTTTACCATTCTATTGTCTGTGTCCATGGGCTATGTATATAAATATATAAGTTCTTTGGTTTATCTCTTCTCAATCCCCACCCCAAGATATGTCAGTCTACTCCATGCCTCCATGCCTCGGGACTTATTTTATCGCTCAATTTATTTTGTTCATTAGATTCCACAAATAAGTGAGATAGATCATATGGTATTTGTCTTTCTCTGACTGGTTTATTCCACTTAGCATAATAATCTCCAGGTCCATCCATGCTGTCTGAAAGGGTACAAGATCCTTCTTCTTTACAGCTGCACAGTATCCCATGGTGTGAATGTCCCATAGCTTTTGTATCCACTCACCTACTGATGGGGACCTGGGCTGTTTCCAAATCTTAGCTATTGTAAATAATGCTGCTATGAACGTAGGGGTGCATATATTCTTCCTGACTGGTGTTTCAGGGGTTTTAGGATATGTTCCCAGAAGTGGGATTGCTGGATCAAATGGCAGTTCCATTTTTAATTTTTTGAGGAAACTCAATACTGATTTCCCAAGTATAATCCCTCCTCTGTATAACAGCCACTCGCATCACTGAAGACAGATCTTCATCTCCTATCCACCTGCTTCTCACTCGATTTCCTTCATCTGCCTAATCATCCTACTTGCTTTACTCAGAACACAAAACA
This sequence comes from Miniopterus natalensis, assembly GCF_054644295.1. Classification (NCBI taxonomy): domain Eukaryota; kingdom Metazoa; phylum Chordata; class Mammalia; order Chiroptera; family Miniopteridae; genus Miniopterus; species Miniopterus natalensis. Next base: position 19,457 of record NW_028269930.1, on the reverse strand, counting down.
ACTGTCCACATCCCTACTGACAAGTGGTATCAGGACTGAGCAAACAGTCATGGAAACAATCTGACAAATGTCAAGATAAGGACACCACCACTCATTTTATTCTAGCTAATGCACTTCTTTTAATGCAGCCCTACCTTTGCAGCTACTACATCACACTGTCACTGTCACAATACTCTTCTTTTACTAATGAGTGCATTCAGTTTTTATGAAGTTTAATTGGCAAAGTCAGAATTCTACTTTTATTTCTGTAATATTCCTTTTACTAGATTTGAGCTATTTGGTAAGACGAGCTGAAATCTTCTCAAATCCTCAGCCTCTCCTAAGAAATGTTGCCATCTGCTGACATTTTCATCCAAGTTATGTATAAAATATAATGATCATACCATGGTCAAGAAAACAGTCCTGAAGTAGACTATTAGAGGCTGACCTCCATAATGACATAAATCTGCAAGATTTGGGTCTTCCATTCAGCAAAAGGTCAGATCCCAGATTACTCCATCCTTGCCACTCTCTGGACTCCACCTTTCTCAGCTCGCTCACACCATGGTCTTTTCTTTCTGGTGCCCTTGCAATAATACCCACAGATAAGAGTGCCCAAGTCTTGGGGCACTTTGAGAGAACAACTGTTTTAAACAGTACAAATATAAAGAAAGTGAATAAAACAGTAGAAATTTCACACCCAGTGTGGCGTGGTGTGGTGGAAATAATTTGCAAGTTGGAATCAGAAGACCTGGAATTGATCCTAGTTTTGTAACTTACTTGCTGGGTGACCTGGGGCACGGTATCCCTCTGTTTCCTAATCTCAAAATTAGGGGAGATGATGGCCTCATGGCATTGTTTTGAACGTTAGAAGCAATATATGCAAAATCTTAGTCCATTATTGACACATAATGGACATGCAACATAGTACTATCATCATTATTACAGCATGGTGAGAGACAGACAAAAACACAACAGCTACATGCACACGAAGACAATGAAACCCACGAGAAGGAGAAAATGAAGACCTGTGTTCTGTGAATGTTAATTAACGACCCACAAAAGACACAAGCCACGATCTACTAAGGTCACAAACGAGAACATTAAATGAAGTTTTTAAAACCCCAAGAATTTTCTCCCTGATTGGCCCTAAATAAGATAGGCTACACCCTTGCATTTCCTACGTGATCATGTCCCAAGGACTGTTATACGGCCCAACACACTAGAGATGATTGCGACCCAGGCAACACAGAGTAAGAAGAAACACAATTTGGGAAGTGGGGTGCAGACACAAAAGCAAATAACTAAAATAAAACATCACCAGTGCTACAAGAGAGAGAAATACAGAGTACTGTATATGAGGGGATAGCGATCTACCTGTAGATGTCAGCTAAGGCTTTACGAAGGCGATCGTAATTATCAAGGGTCTTCAAAGATGAACAGAAGGTAAGGTTGAGGGACTGCCCAGGTAGTAAGAACAGTGTGTAGAGATTTTCAACAGTGGTGGACCACAGAAGGTTCACCCAAAGAATTTTAATCAGTCTAGAGTGACTTTCACATAAACTAGAGGTGATAAGAGCAGCAGCTAGAAAGATACAGATTCATACCTATTGAGAAGGGGCTTGTGTGTCAATAAAGGAGTTTGGAATTCTATAGGCAAAGAGAAGCCAGTGGGGGAAATGACAGGATAATATCAGAAGATGATTCAGGCAGCCTACTAGTAGAGGGGCTAGTTATGACGCTGTTTACAAATACTCTCTTGAAAGACGGTGAGGTCCAGAACTAAAATTGCAGCACTGGAGATAGAGAATAGGCCCGCATACAAAGAATATAAGGCTAGTTTACATGATGTGGCATGACTGCGGAGACAAAGAGTGGGGAGAAGTGAAAAATTACTCTGTGTAGCTTGAGCGAGTCAGTGCATGGGGATGCAACTAACCACCATGTGGACATCTGTGAGACAGTACATTTCCTTACAGGGCATGACAGTGGGTTCAGATTTGAACAGTACGGACAGAGGTAACTAAGGCACATTCAAACAGAGATGTAGGGTTCGACATAGTCTGAAAACCAAGAGAGAGGTCAAAAATAGGAGTCTCCTGCGTGAGACTAAGTGAAAAAAACCCGTGCTTTAACCCACAGGAAGAGTACATGGAACATGTCTCTGATACACCAACGTAATAACCTTGAAAACAATGTAAAAATAGACTAATAAACTCATGCTAGCTCCTAGTGATTACTGCTTATAACCCAAGAGCTCATTTTCTTGATCTCTTTTGAAAAGGAAAAATTAAATTTGCCTGTTTTCTCTCCATTCATTATAATTTCTAGATGAACATTCATCCCATGGCAAGTTCTCCCAGTGTCCAGCAATAGGATTCATTGATTTAAAAAAGGGAACTTCAGCCCGACCAGAGTGACTCAGTTGGTTCAGTGTGGTCCTGTGCACCGAAAGGTTGCTGGTTCAGTTCCCAGTCAGGGCACATACCTGGGCTGTAGGTTCAATCCCCGGTCAGGTCATGTGTAGAAGGCAACCAATGGATGTTTCTCTCTTGCATCTCCATCTCCCCCTCCTCCCCTTCTCTCTCTTCCTCTCTCTAAGAGGGTCCTTGGTGAGGGTTAAAACAAAAAAAGACCATAAAAAAGGGGACACGCAAGTAGGTGCTTGTGAAGTCTTCCTGCATAAATTAAAGTTGACCATAAATGTGTAAATTAAAGTTGTCCATAAATGCATATTCTACCCCTTTAGAGACAAAAATAAGACACTGCATTTATCAATAGATATTTATCAAGCACCTATCAAGTCAAACTGGGTGTTAATTTAAAAAAAAGTAGAAGGTGTGAACCCTTCACACAAAGAACCTTTGATAGCCAAATGAAACCTTCCATAAAATCTCCAATATATGGGGTTCATATAATTTTGGAAATTAAGCAAGTACAGGTGAGTACGTGAGGAAGTTAAGAAGTAAACACATGCCACTAGAGAAACAGAGGTGGAGATATGGGTGGATCTGGGTTTGGTTAGAAATGAATCAGAACAGCCTACAGAGGATGGCTCCTCCTTGGCAGGCCTGCTATAAAAAGGTCATTACCGCAGACCTCAGCACCCAGCAGCTCCTTCAGGCTACGTTCTACCCGCTCTTCTGGTGAAGTAAGTAAGAGGAAATATATCTGACTTTGCCTGCTCAGTGTTAAGCAGAGTGGAAATCTGGATGTGTGTATACTCTAAGGCAAAAAGTTCTGGATGTGTGGGGTTCTTATTTTTGGTGGAACTGTTCCTAAAAGATTATTTCAATACAGAAGGGAAATGAGGGCGTACATTTTTTCTATGAGGCTACTCAGTACTCTCTTTATATTGCCGTCTTTTCCGTTCATTCATTCATTCAACAAATATATATACTAACTACCTTATATTTGACAAGTGCAGGTCTTGGCTGGTTATGCATCAATGAACAAGAAAAACTCCCTACTCTTAGGAACTTACATTTTAGTGGGGAAGACTTTCGGTAAATGATGAATGAACAAAATTTCACACAGTAATAAGAACAATGAGTGATGTGTAAAGTAATAGGAGGAGAGAACTTCAGATGCAGAAAAACAATGACGGGGAAAGGCTTCTCTGAGGAATTATCTTTTGAGCTGAGGTCTTAATGACAAAAGGAACCAGTCAAGGCAAAGGGCAAGATTCTAAACCAGAAGCAAACTTTTTCGAAGAACAAAAAGAAGCCAGTGTGCCTAGAGCGTATTTAACAAGAGGAACAGGGGTCCGTGAGAAGTCCCTGGCTGGGGCAGTAACACAACTGAATGTATGTTTTAAAAACATCGTTCTGGGCTGCTAAGTGGGAAACAGGGTAAGATCACAAGAGTCGGAGCAGAGGGATGGGTTGCAGTTTTAGGTAAGAGAAGATGGGAATAACAGAAATGGCAAGAAATAACTCTTTGCTGGAGCCAAAATCTAGATGTTATCCATGATTCCTGTCTTTTTCCCCATCAATGCACCTCCCTCCCCTCTGACAGCTGTCAGCTTGTTCTCTGTATCTATAGATCTGTTTCTGTTTGGTTTGGTTCATTTGTTATGTTTTTTTAGATTCCACGAAAAAGTGAAATCATATGGTATTTGTCTTTCTCTGTCTGACATATATCACTTGGCATAATACCCTCTAGAGTCATTCCTATTATTGCAAATGGCCAGATTTCATTCCTCTTTATTGCTGGGTAATATTTCATTTTCTATATATGAACCACATCTTCTTTATCCATTCATCCATCAACGGACACCTTGGTTGCTTCCATATCTTCCTGGCTGTTGTAAATAATGCTGCAATGGACAGAAGGGTGCATATATCTTTTAGAATTAGTGTTCTTGTTTTCTTCAGAGAAATACCCAACAGTGGTATTGCTGTGTCATATGGGAACGCTATTTTTTATTTTTTGAGTAGGCTCCATACTGTTTTCCACAGTGAATGCATTAACTTACAATCCCACCCACAGTGCATGAGGCTTCTCTTTCCTCCACATTCTTGCCAACACTTGTTTGTTGATTTTTTGATGATAGCCATTCTGAAAAGAGTTGGGTGGTATCTTATTGTGGTTTTGATTTGCATTTCCCTGATGATAAGTGATGCTGAGCATCTTTTCACATGTCTGTTGGCTGTCTGTACATGCTCTTTGGAGAAATGTCTATTCACACCATCTGCTCATTTTTTAAACTGTATTGCTTGTTAAGTTGTATGAGTTCCTTATATATTTTGGATATTAACCCCTTATCATTTGTGAATATCTTCTCCCATTCAGCAAGTTATCAGTGTTCCTTCACTGTACCAAAACTTTTTAGTTTTTATGTAGTCCAATTTGCTTGTTTTTGCTTCTGTTTCCCTTACCCAAGGAGACAGATCCAAGAAAATATTACTAAGATTGATGTCAAAGAGCTCTTTATTGGTTAAATGTCTTGCATGTATTCTCCCACTCTGTGCATTTATCTTCCCTGCTTTAATAAGGTCCTTAAATGAACAGGCATTCCTACTTTTAATGCAGTCCAATTTTTCTCTTTATGACTAATACTTTTTGAGTTTTATTTAAGAAGTATTTCTCTACCCAAGGTCTTAAAGATTCCTCCTATGTTATCTTCTTTTACTTTTACATGTAAAATCCACCTGAGAACTAATTTGTTTTTCCTTATAAAAATCCAATTAACCCAGCACCATATTTCAAAATATATATATATCTTTTCCTTACTGAATTGCACCACCACCTTTCTCATGAATCAAATTGTCCATGGTAATATTTGTTGATTTTGGACTATATTACCTTTCATTAATCCATTTGTTCAACTTTGCACTGATGCCATGCTGTATTCCTTACAATATTGTTTGACATCTAGTATGTCCACAAAGTCTGTCTTCATCCAGGTTGTCTTGGTTAATCTTAGCCCTCCATATTTTCATATAAATTTTAGAAATTACTTCATCAATATTTACTTTTAAAACTTCAGAGATTCTGAATGGGATTTTATTACATCTATAAATGAATTTGCAGAGATCTGACATCTTAACAATACTAAGACTTTCAACTGATGAACAAAGCATAATCTTCCATTTATTTAAATCTTCTTTAATTAATCTCAATAACATTTATAATATTCTGAGTACAGACCTTTAATGTCTTTCATTAGATTTATTCTTAGGTAATTCCTGATTTTTATGTTTATTTTATTTTCTAGTTGTTTATTGCTTTTGTACAGAAATACAATTGATTTTTATGTCTATCTTATATGCAGAAAGGTTGTTAATTTTATTTTAGTTTACTGGTACTTTTATTTTCCACATACAAAAATCATATCATTCTGGGAGTAATGACAGTTTTGATACTGCCTTCCCAATTTTTCTGTTTTAAATTCTTTTTCTTAACTTGTTGCTCTGGCCAGGACCTTCAGTACATGTTGAACAGGATGAGAGCAGGTGTACCAGTCTCATTCCCAAACTCAGGGATGAAAGCTTTCAACATTTCTCTCTTGCATTGAGGGGAGGGGAAGGGAAGAGGGTGAGGAGGGTGAGTTATGTCTGGTTTTATAATTCCTAAAGTAGTCTTTATAATGTTTTTATACAACAAATGTTTGTTCAGATTTAACATGCTTACTACTTTTTGGTTAGCAATGAGATATATTAAACATTCCTTACATGTTATGCTATTCCTTAAGTGGCAAAATAAAAGCCAGTCAACAAAAAAAATGTTTACAGTATGGAAACGCCATTAAAGTCATCCTATCTAATTAAAAATACTGCAACCATCATGAATTGTTGGGGGAAAGAAAAAAAATGTTCGTTCAGAGTCTCAGTAACTTGGCTTTCAGAAAATTACCTCTCAACAAACTGATCACTTAGCAAATTTGCTTTTAGAGAATTGACTTTCAGCTAATTGGTATGAGGAAATTTTCCTGCTTTGGGTCAGTGGGCCTTTCTACTATCCTGCTGTGGGCAATAGCCAAGTCAGCAAGAAGGATGGTCTTATCTAGGGCACACTGAGGTCTATAAGACTATCTAAATCCTGCTATGAATGGGCTCATGACCAAAAAACTGGCAGTTTTCATAATTCAAACTCTGTGTTGATATTCACTATGTACATGATAAAGAGAGGTTTTCATGGCCAACTTCCATTTTAAAAGATGAATTACTTAGGAAAAGATGTATGTTTAAAATGTGAAAATTCACAATAATAATTGATGTGACCTAGAAAAACAATACAAGAAAAGTACATTTTTATTTCTTCTTTCTAGCTTCACCTATATTTCCAAAGGATGTCTACTCTTCTGGAAAACATCACTGCCATCATCAAAATATTCCAACAGTATTCCAAAACGGACAAAGAAACTGACACACTGAGCAAAGAAGAGCTGAAGGAACTTCTGGAAATGGAGTTTCGCCCAGTTCTGAAGGTAAAGATATTTGCCAGGATTAAAGAGTATAGCACCTCAGGATGCATTAATAATCTCACAAAGGATTATTCTGAATTTTTGTGAGCTCTAACTTTAGGAATAAAAATTGATTTAATCTTATTTCAAAACAAATTTCAAAAATTTGATTTCCCTCCTTTATACCTTTATATCCACTATACACACACACATGGGGTGTGCATGCACACACACCCTCTATGGATAAGAATATGAATATTTAATGACAAAGAAATGAATACCAATTAGTTAAACCTTCATAATATTCTTCCTACATCATGAATATTGAGACAGTATGTTAAAAAGATAGTTCAATTATGGGCTTTCTAATATATTGATATTTGAAGTAGTAAAAAGAGGAACTTTGTCATCAGATCTTTTCATGTCACCACATGTGTTTAAGATTTCTTTCTTTTACTCTATTACCTCTAGTTTTCTGCAAGACACAATAAGCTAAACTATATAAAAGAAAAAACACCAGATTGGTTTTTAATTTAAGTAGCAAAAATTCACATTCCCTAAATTGACTAGGAATTAAATTGATCATGGGAGTCTGCCTAATGGACCCTCCCTTTCTGTATGTCTTCTGTACAGAATCCAGATGACCCAGACACTGCTGATCTCTTCATGGATATCCTTGACATAGACCACAACCAGAAATTAGACTTCGAGGAATTTTTTCTGATGGTATTCAAGTTGGCCAAAGTGTACTATGAGTCTAAAATGAGACAGAATTTCCAAGCCACAGGACAGAAGCAGAAAAAGAAGGGATATGAAAAGAAACATGTAGAACATGACAGAAAAGGAAAAGATGAGAAAGAAAAAGGGGAAGAGGGTAGAAAAAGAAAATCTAGCCATTCAAAGAGTGGTGAAGAGGAAAAAAAGGAAAGATCCAAGAGCCCAAGAGGAAGAGGGAAAAAGAGACATGGGTCTAGCTCTGAAAGAAAGAGTGCGAAAGGTGATACATCTACTCATAGACATAGAGATACACATGGGGAGAAAACTCACGAAAAAAGGGGAAAAGAGAAAAGCAGCTTAACTTCTACTGAAAAACACGGGAGAAAAGAACTTTCAAGCGTTAGCCCAATCAGAGGAAATAACGGCAAAGATGATGAAATGGATTACGGAAACACAGGACTGCTGTGTGCTAAATTGAAAAGAACAAGATATAGTGACTCATATGCATATGAAGAAAATACATATGGGAAAAAGGACAATCAACTGGAAAAAAACAAAAATAATGAAAAGGTAGAGTTAAAATCAACAGAGGAAAATGTAACAACAAAGAGGTATACAGATCAGAAAAACAAAACATCAAAAAATAAATATGAACATTACTCTTCTAATGACAACAGAGCTACAAACCAAGGGTCCAGCACTAACCAGAGCAGTGAGAGCGAAGGACACGCAGAAGATTCACAAACACAATCGCGTTCTGGTTCAGGAAACCACCATGTAGATGTCCATGGCCAGTCAGGAGATAGCTCTGGACATTCTAGGTCTCAACGAGGGCAAAGAGCCAACCATGGGCGATCTGAGTCTGTCCATGGACAGTCAGACAAAAGTGCCAACAGAAGACAAGGGTCTAGTCATGGACAGTCTGCAGGCAGCTCTAGACATTCAGGGTCTCATCAAGTAGAGACATCCTCTGGAGGACATAATGTCTCATCCCATGGGCAATCAGGATCAGGCTCAAGAGGACGACAAGGATCCAAGCATGTGCTGTCACCAGACAGCTCCAGACACTCAGGCACTGGACATGGACAATCTTCTTCAGGGTCCAGAACAACCAGACATCAGGGACCCAGTAGTAGTAGTCAGGCAAGCGACAGTGAAGGACACTCTGAAGACTCAGGTAGACATTCCCCCTCAACCCATGACAGGACTGGATCCAGTTCAAGGCACCACCATGGATCTACCCATGGCCAGTCAAGAGACAGTTCTGGACATTCTGGGTCTCATCAAGCAGGGACATCCTCTGGAGGACACAATGTCTCATCCCATGGGCAGTCAGGGTCAGGCTCAAGAGGAAGACAAGATTCCAAGCATGTGCTGTCACCAGACAGCTCCAGACACTCAGGCACAGGGCACAGACCCTCCCCTTCAGGACCTAAGACAACCAGACATCAGGGATCCACTAGCAGTCAGGCCAGCGACAGTGAAGGACACACTGAAGACTCAGGTAAACATTATCCCTCAACCCATGACAGGACTGGGTCCAGTTCAAGGCACCACCATGGATCTACCCAAGGCCAGTCAGGAGATAGCTCTGGGCATTCTGGGTCTCATCAAGCAGGGACATCCTCTGGAGGACACAATGTCTCATCCCATGGGAAGTCAGGATCAGGCTCAAGAGGAAGACAAGAATCCAAGCATGTGCTGTTACTAGACAGCTCCAGACAATCAGGCACAGAGCACGGACCATCACCTTCAGGATCCAAGAAAACCAGACATCGGGGATCCACTAGTAGTCAGGCTAGTGACAGCGAAGGACACTCTGAAGACTCAGGTAGACATTCTCCCTCAAGCCATGACAAGACTGGGTCCAGTTCAAAGCACCACCATGGATCTACCCATGGCCAGTCAAGAGACATCTCGGGACATTCGGAGTCCCATCAAGGGCACAGAGCCAATCATGGGCCATCTGAGTCTGTCCATGGACAGTCAGACAAAAGTGCCAATAGAAGACAAGGGTCTAGCCATGGACAGTCTGCAGGCAGCTCTAGACACTCAGGGTCTCATCAAGCAGAGACATCCTCTGGAGGACACAATGTCTCATCCCATGGGCAATCAGGATCAGGCTCAAGAGGACGACAAGAATCCAAGCATGTGCTGTCACCAGACAGCTCCAGACACTCAGGCACTGGACATGGACAATCTTCTTCAGGGTCCAGAACAACCAGACATCGGGGACCCAGTAGTAGTAGTCAGGCAAGCGACAGTGAAGGACACTCTGAAGACTCAGGTAGACATTCTCCCTCAACCCATGACAGGACTGGATCCAGTTCAAGGCACCACCATGGATCTACCCATGGCCAGTCAAGAGACAGTTCTGGACATTCTGGGTCTCATCAAGCAGGGACATCCTCTGGAGGACACAATGTCTCATCCCATGGGCAGTCAGGATCAGGCTCAAGAGGAAGACAAGATTCCAAGCATGTGCTGTCACCAGACAGCTCCAGACACTCAGGCACAGGGCACAGACCCTCCCCTTCAGGACCTAAGACAACCAGACATCAGGAATCCACTAGCAGTCAGGCCAGCGACAGTGAAGGACACTCTGAAGACTCAGGTAAACATTATCCCTCAACCCATGACAGGACTGGGTCCAGTTCAAGGCACCACCATGGATCTACCCAAGGCCAGTCAGGAGATAGCTCTGGGCATTCTGGGTCTCATCAAGCAGGGACATCCTCTGGAGGACACAATGTCTCATCCCATGGGAAGTCAGGATCAGGCTCAAGAGGAAGACAAGAATCCAAGCATGTGCTGTCACCAGACAGCTCCAGACACTCAGGCACAGGGCACGGACCATCACCTTCAGGATCCAAGAAAACCAGACATCGGGGATCCACTAGTAGTCAGGCTAGTGACAGCGAAGGACACTCTGAAGACTCAGGTAGACATTCTCCCTCAACCCATGACAAGACTGGGTCCAGTTCAAAGCACCACCATGGATCTACCCATGGCCAGTCAAGAGACATCTCGGGACATTCGGAGTCCCATCAAGGGCACAGAGCCAATCATGGGCCATCTGAGTCTGTCCATGGACAGTCAGACAAAAGTGCCAATAGAAGACAAGGGTCTAGTCATGGACAGTCTGCAGGCAGCTCTAGACACTCAGGGTCTCATCAAGCAGAGACATCCTCTGGAGGACACAATGTCTCATCCCATGGGCAATCAGGATCAGGCTCAAGAGGACGACAAGAATCCAAGCATGTGCTGTCACCAGACAGCTCCAGACACTCAGGCACTGGGCATGGACAATCTTCTTCAGGGTCCAGAACAACCAGACATCGGGGACCCAGTAGTAGTCAGGCAAGCGACAGTGAAGGACACTCTGAAGACTCAGGTAGACATTCTCCCTCAACCCATGACAGGACTGGGTCCAGTTCAAGGCACCACCATGGATCTACCCATGGCCAGTCAGGAGATAGCTCTGGACATTCTGGGTCCCATCAAAAGCAGAAAGCCAATCATGGGCGATCTGAGTCTGTCCATGGACAGTCAGACTCAAGTGCCAACAGGAGACAAGGGTCTAGTCATGGACAGTCTGCAGGCAGCTCTAGACACTCAGGGTCTCATCAAGCACAGACATCCTCTGGAGGACACAATGTCTCATCCCATGGGCAGTCCGGATCAGGCTCAAGAGGAAGACAAGGATCCAAGCATGTGCTGTCACCAGACAGCTCCAGACAATCAGGTACTGGGCAGGGACCCTCCCCTTCAGGGCCTAAGACAACCAGACATCGGGGATCCACTAGCAGTCAGGCCAGCGACAGTGAAGGACACTCTGATGACTCAGGTAGACATTCTCCCTCAACCCATGACAGGACTGGGTCCAGTTCAAGGCACCACCATGGGTCTACCCATGGCCAGTCAAGAGACAGTTCTGGACATTCTGGGTCTCATCAAGCAGGGACATCCTCTGGAGGACACAATGTCTCATCCCATGGGCAGTCAGGATCAGGCTCAAGAGGAAGACAAGATTCCAAGCATGTGCTGTCACCAGACAGCTCCAGACATTCAGGTACTGGGCAACGAACAACCAGACATCAGGGATCCACTAGTAGTCAGGCCAGTGACAGTGAAGAACACTCTGAAGACTCAGGTAGACAATATCCCTCAACCCATGACAAGACTGGGTCCAGTTCAAGGCACCACCATGGATCTACCCATGGCCAGTTGGGAGACAGTTCTGGACATTCAGGGTCCCATCAAGGGCAGAGAGCCAGTCATGGGCCATCTGAGTCTGTCCATGGACAGTCAGACAAAAGTGCCAACAGAAGACAAGGGTCTAGTCATGGACAGTCTGCAGGCAGCTCCAGACACTCAGGGTCTCATCAAGCAGAGACATCCTCTGGAGGACACAATGTCTCATCCCATGGGCAGTCCAGATCAGGCTCAAGAGGAAGACAAGGAACCAAGCATGTGCTGTCACCAGACAGCTCCAGACAATCAGGTACTGGGCACGGACCCTCCCCTTCAGGACCGAAGACAACCAGACATCGGGGATCCACTAGCAGTCAGGCCAGCGACAGCGAAGGACACTCTGACGACTCAGGTAGACATTCTCCCTCAACCCATGACAAGACTGGATCCAGTTCAAGGCACCACCATGGATCTACCCATGGCCAGTCAAGAGACAGTTCTGGACATTCTGGGTCTCATCAAGCAGGGACATCCTCTGGAGGACACAATGTCTCATCCCATGGGCAGTCAGGATCAGGCTCAAGAGGAAGACAAGATTCCAAGCATGTGCTGTCACCAGACAGCTCCAGACACTCAGGCACAGGGCACAGACCCTCCCCTTCAGGACCTAAGACAACCAGACATCAGGGATCCACTAGCAGTCAGGCCAGCGACAGTGAAGGACACTCTGAAGACTCAGGTAAACATTATCCCTCAACCCATGACAGGACTGGGTCCAGTTCAAGGCACCACCATGGATCTACTCAAGGCCAGTCAGGAGATAACACTGGACATTCTGGGTCTCATCAAGCAGGGACATCCTCTGGAGGACACAATGTCTCATCCCATGGGAAGTCAGGATCAGGCTCAAGAGGAAGACAAGAATCCAAGCATGTGCTGTCACTAGACAGCTCCAGACACTCAGGCACAGGGCACGGACCATCACCTTCAGGATCCAAGAAAACCAGACATCGGGGATCCACTAGTAGTCAGGCTAGTGACAGCGAAGGACACTCTGAAGACTCAGGTAGACATTCTCCCTCAACCCATGACAAGACTGGGTCCAGTTCAAAGCACCACCATGGATCTACCCATGGCCAGTCAAGAGACATCTCGGGACATTCGGAGTCCCATCAAGGGCACAGAGCCAATCATGGGCCATCTGAGTCTGTCCATGGACAGTCAGACAAAAGTGCCAACAGAAGACAAGGGTCTAGTCATGGACAGTCTGCAGGCAGCTCTAGACACTCAGGGTCTCATCAAGCAGAGACATCCTCTGGAGGACACAATGTCTCATCCCATGGGCAATCAGGATCAGGCTCAAGAGGAAGACAAGAATCCAATCATGTGCTGTCACCAGACAGCTCCAGACACTCAGGCACTGGGCATGGACAATCTTCTACAGGGTCCAGAACAACCAGACATCGGGGACCCAGTAGTAGTCAGGCAAGCGACAGTGAAGGACACTCTGAAGAGACAGGTAGACATTCTCCCTCAACCCATGACAGGACTGGGTCCAGTTCAAGGCACCACCATGGGTCTACCCATGGCCAGTCAAGAGACAGTTCTGGACATTCTGGGTCTCATCAAGCAGGGACATCCTCTGGAGGACACAATGTCTCATCCCATGGGCAATCAGGATCAGGCTCAAGAGGAAGACAAGATTCCAAGCATGTGCTGTCACCAGACAGCTCCAGACATTCAGGTACTGGGCAACGACCATCATCTTCAGGGTCGAGAACAACCAGACATCAGAGATCCACTAGTAGTCAGGCCAGCGACAGTGAAGAACACTCTGAAGACTCAGGTAGACAATATCCCTCAACCCATGACAAGACTGGGTCCAGTTCAAGGTACCACCATGGATCTACCCATGGCCAGTCAAGAGACAGTTCTGGACATTCTGGGTCTCATCAAGCAGGGACATCCTCTGGAGGACACAATGTCTCATCCCATGGGCAGTCAGGATCAGGCTCAAGAGGAAGACATGAATCCAAGCATGTGCTGTCACCAGACAGCTCCAGACACTCAGGCACTGGGCACGCACCATCATCTTCTGGCTCCAGGACAACCCGACATCGGCGATCAGATAGTAGTCAGGCCAGTGACAGCGAAGGGCAGTCTGAAGTTTCAGGTAGACCTTCTACCTCGCCCCATGCAGTGACTGGGTCTAGGTCAAGACATCAGCATGGGTCTCCCCAGGGCCAGTCAGGAGATAACTCTAGGCATTCTGGGTTGCATCAAGGTAAGGCATCCACCCAAAGAACTTCTAACTCTGCCCATAGTCAGTCTAGCTCCAGCAGCACACGAGGACAAGAGTGGCACCATGATCCACAAGGAGACCACTCAGGAAACTCAGGGAATGTACATGGAGAAGTCTCATCTCGATCTGGTCACAGTAGACACCATGGATCCAGTATCAGTCAGGCCAGTGATAATGAGGCTGGAAGTGTCAGACCTAAATGTAGCCATGTGGGATTCAGAGACAGACCCGCATATGGAGAATGCTTTTCAAGGTCCAATACATCAGGCAATTTTATCCACCCCGTTATTCATGGCCAGTCAGGTGACTGTTTAAAGCAGCTGGGATTTAGTAAGTCTCAGCAATACCATCATTATGAGTGAGAGACAACAGAAAAGTAGTTAATCCAGAGAGTAGGCAAATGAGTCAAGAACACAAATTCAAATCAAGGAAATTCCCATTTACTTTCAGATAGGAGAGGTTATCTTCTCCTATCTCTTTTTAACATGTTATACTATTCCTTTACTTTGGTGATAGTTTCTTCTTATTGTGTTGGAAGCTTTTATCTTTATAGCTATAAAATGGTGAATGGAAGAAATCAATGTTAGGGACAGTAAGTTAAGAAATATATGAGTATTTTGGTAGACTGGGGTTCATGTAATGATTTTTTGAGGGGTTAAAGTTGAGAACCTCTCCACTTTCATGCTATAATCTTTGCCAAAAATTTAAAAAGTGAAAATTATAAAATCACTGTTCCAGAGCCCATAGCTGCTATTTTATCATGGCTCAGTGTGTGTGCTTCTGTTAAGCTTCTATAGGAACTGTGTATTATTCTGTATTCATTAAAATCACCTTTCAGCATATTGAATTCATCAAAGTAAACTGCATGAAAACTGAAAATAAACAATTGATCATATACCAGAATTTGTGTCTTCTACGCTTGTTTCTCAAAAACCTCAAACAACTTTCTTCCCCTTGGTCTGAATTACATCTTTTCCCTCTCTTACTAGAAACCTATATGACCAAATCCCAATTATACAGCATGCAAAAGTAACAGAGTCCAAAGAAGAAAAGTATTTAATCAAATCCTATGTTTTTCTGTAACGCAGTCATTATTCCACGTTGTCACAGCAGAACAGTAAAAGGTTTATCTCAATTGTGAATAGAACCATAATTAATACCTAAATATCAACCCAGGTGACTATTAGCCAAGTCAGACCACGATCAAGAAACACAAATGACTGGCCATAGGGCCTTCTTCCCAAGACATTAGGAGATGTTTTCCAATGGAAACTAATGAGAGCAGAGAAATAGTGCTCAAATATCTTGACAGAGGGAAAGCAATGCAGAAAGTGCTCTCCTGCCTGGAAAGAAAGCTCAGCCCAGTGGATGAAGAGATTTTTTAAAAAAAAATACAAACTATGTGGACAAAGTTCTACCGTCAGAAGGTATATCCCTCTGTGTGAATTGTACCTGAAGTTCCTTCTCTATAATGGGAGACCAGCAGGGATTCAGAGAATAGCTAGACCAATGTTCACATTTTGCAGATGAGTCCTTCGTACATTATTAACCTACACCAAAATAGCAACTAGACCTCAAGTCTTTTAACTCTGTGCTTAGTGGTTTCATAAGCGCACTTACTAAAGCTGTCTTTTTTCACTATTACTTAAATAAATTAAGCTAAAGTGAAATTAATTGGCAAAGTTTAAGTGATCCCCAATGTGGGAGTAAATAAAAAGCAACAGACAACCTCATTTTTCTTGTTAGCCTCAAACAATATCGTGTCTATGTTTACGCTCCACAAGCCACTCAAAGGGGACCTGACCCACCTACTGGTCTCCTGCTTCCCTGCCTAAAGTGCTAGCCCTAAATTTCCATACAAGCTGCAAACTCCAGAAGGTGCCAAACCTGCAGGCCTCACTGAGCTGCCACGGACACAGATATGGAGACAACGCCTCTCATTTCTGAGTCATTATTTGTCACCTTGCCTACAGTTTCACAACCAGCTACTTCAGCTACCACCTGAGGCCCTACTTTCTCTAGAGGAGTCAGGCCTAACTGACAGGCTGAAGAATTAAAAGTCAGAATGAGAGAGACAGTGCCGACCTAGGTAACTAAGGTGGAAGGTATTGCTGGAAGGACACTGACTGACCATACAACAGAGATAGCCAGATGTACACACCTCTAGGCAAAACTCTCAATGTTTGGTGAAGAACCCATGAACAAACAACTGACACTGTTTTCTCTCACATCCCTGCCCACTCAAGGACAGAATTACCAGACACTCCTCGTTGCTAGCTGACATAAAGTCATTTGCCCAAAAATTGTTTGCACAAGATTCCCTGGGAACATCCCAGACTATAATTTTTCTCTGATCTCTCTCCTTCCCTTAGAAAACTTGTTTTGGTTAACTCCATCAACCAACTCCCTCACATGTGAATCAACTATTTTCATGCCAAACAACTAAAGTCTCTAAGTTATTCTTTGACTGGGACAATCTTAAGGGGCAGACTCCATCTTCCTGTTTCTCCCTTACTTCTACAAAACCTTTCTCCAAAGCGTATCAATCCCTGACAACTTTATCCAGTGGGTAAAACACACAGAGCAGAATCGGGAGAAAACAACAACCAGCAGTATCATTCACAGTCAGACTTTGCAGTCCTATGTAACCAGACTTCTTAAAGTGTGGGTCCAGCCTGGCCAGTATGGCTCAGTTGGTAGAGCATCCTCCCATGCACCGAGAGGTCACCAGTTCAGTTCACAGTCAGGGCACAAGCACAGGTTGTGGGTTCAGTTCCCAGTAGGGGGTGTGCTGAAGGCAGCCGATTGATGTTTCTTCATCTCCCTTCCTTTCTCTCTAAAATTAATAAAAATATATTTAAAAATAAATAAAGTATGGATCCACATTGCATTGTTGGTCTGCAAACTTTCACTGGTGCATAACAAGACAAGCACAGAAATTAAGGGCAGAGGTTAAAAATGTTTTATAGCAATTTGGCATTGGTGCATTATCCAAGTGTGTGACCATTTTTTGTTTTATTTTAAGAAACTATCTGTTCCTGAAAGATTGGAGTTAAAGAACCCTGACCTTTCACTGCAGAGAGTTTTAAAAATACTGTTCTATTGCTCTCATTACAAATAGTTGTTTATATTTTGCCCAGAGGATGAGCTACTGAAGACTTATGAGAAGGGGAGTGCCTTAATCAAATGCCTACTTTATATCATCTGAGATGGTCTAGAGTAGCAAAGAAGTAGATATGCCTGCCTGTAAGAAGGAAGTTGTCCAAGGGAGAAATAAAATGAGGGTCTGAACTAGGTTAGTGAACAAGGGCAACAGAATTTGGTCATTGATCAAATCTAGAGGTACTGAAGGAAGGAATCTAGGGCTATCTAGGATTCTGTCTTGGGCAGTTGAATAAACAATGAGGCCATTCATTTAAGTAAGGAGTAAGATTAGAAGAGGAGAAATGGTAAGATCAGTTTTGAACATCGTGAGCTTGAGAGTCCCGAGGGAGATTTAGGTAGAGCTTTCCTAAAAGCAAATGAACATATATATCTAAATTTCAAAAAAAGGATCAGGATGTGAGTCATCCATATGTAGGTAGTTTACTGAACTAGTTCAAAGTTCAGGCTCTGAAGCCAAATGCTCTAGGCAGCTTCTCATCTTTGTCATTATTTTGCTTTTCCCTTGATTAACTTTCTCAGGATCTCTCTGCCTCAGTTTCCCCCCCATCTAAAAATTATAGATAATAGTACCTATCTTAACATTGTTGTGAAGATTGAGTTGGTACCTGAAAAGTGCTTAGAATGGTGCCTAGCGCATAATAAGCATTCAATAAATGTTTGCCATTATGAATGAAGCTACGGCCGCAACTGAAATGAGAGGGGAGCAGTGAGAACCAAGGACAGAATATTGAGAAAACTTACCATTAAAAGTTCTGCCCACAGTCACATAACAAAAATAACATTTGAAACCTGATCCTGTCTTCAAGTCCATGCTCTTTCCACTGAACAGAAGAGAGTGTCGCCAAAATTTCAATAGTTCAAGTATCCCAGAATGGGTGCGGTGTTAGTAGACAAGAATGATCCAATAGTCAGTCCAGTGATACTGAAGGACAATCAGAAGACAGCAAAAGATAGTCTTTCTCTTCCCATGATACACCTGAGTATGACCAGGGGGAGTCTGGGTCTAGCAAAAGAAGAAAAGATTACTCTAGCCATGGGGATCTGGAGATAGGCCAGGGTTCTATCAAGGATGGACATTTATTTATAGGTGAGCTAGTTCTGTCCATGGAGAATTAGGATCCAATACAAAAGAAAGGTGTGGGTCTATTTATAGTCAGTTTGGGTCATCTCACAGGCAAGCATCCCCTATATAGGCTGGACCTGGAATAAGCAAATACCAGGGATCCAGTATGGGTCAGGCCAGTGATAGTGAAGGACAATCGGAAGATTCAAGATACAGTCAGGATTAGCCCATGGATGATCTAAGTCCAGTTCAGGAAACCAACAGGAATCCACTCATGGCAAGTCACCAGGTAGGTCCAGGCACTGAGTCTCTCATCAAGGCCAGAGAGCTCCATGGAAGACAAAGACAGGACTCTCACTGAAGGACAGTGAAAGGTACAGACAGGATAAACATCTCATGGTTACCAAAAGAGCATCTCTAAGACAAGTAACAATAGAAGCCAACAAAAAAAACAAGTTTTTACTATTTTTTTGTACCAACATACCACTCTATAAAGATAGCCGCAAGCAAAGGTATCATTATCACAAGTGAGACACTAAGAGGAGAGGAACTAACTAAAAAACTAAGTGAAGACGTGAGAAGAAAAATAGAAAGCACAGGAACTTGTTGTGAGAACTCCTTTTTGAGGACAGTTATCTGTCTGTATTCTTTTCTTTAATCATGTCATTCTACCTTAATCCTTCCACTGAGCATTAATCTTCTTTTAAAGAACAGTATATTCTTGTCTTCCTCAGTTAGCATTTCAGTAGGTAAGCTTAAATTTTAATAATATTATAGATAATTTAGTTATGAGGGGCTCAATTAAAATTAAATGAGTGTTCCAGTTTTGAAGTTCCTTCCAAATTTCATATTGCACATGACTCTGATGTATTAGGTCTTACAGCATCATCAGATCACTGTGACTGCAATACTCTTGAGTTTACGGACAGAGCTTCCAAGTCTCTGGTTTCAGAATATCCAATTGCATAAAACTGCCATTAAAAATTTATGAACAATATGGCTTGCCTCTTTTCTGCTCCGTTATCCCCTCTATTAATGGTAACAATGGATCCAAACAGGAAGAGAGCTAAGTATGAAGCTTTGGAGAACAAAAACAATTAAGAACAGGCCATGGAAGAAGAGTCCTTACA
>NW_028269929.1:0-45780 GCF_054644295.1 Miniopterus natalensis | reverse complement strand
AAAAACAAGGAGTATGTTTCCCAAATCACTTGAAATCCAGGAAAACGCACACTACATCACTCTTGCTCATACACGATCTTTCTCCTAATGTGTTGAGAACATTCAAGAAACCAGAAAAGAAGGGTATTTTGATGTGAATTTCAGATGGCTATGTACAAAAGGACATTTCTATTGGTTGCAGAGTGCAAAACCATGATTGACCTCATGTTCTCCATGAAAACCTTACATTTCCAAGTGACCTGAGGTTGGACTTTCACAGAAAGATGTGTTTGCGTGTCTGTGGTTTAAGGAGCTCTAAGTAGTGTATTCAGTGCTGGAGAGTAACTCACCCTACAGAAGTTACACAGCGTTTTGAGAGCACCAACATGCTTCAAGCTGAAACTGCTACAAGGTGTGTGTAGCATGCAGGAAGAAGGCTTGTCATTTCAAAGAAAGAAGTGTAATCCAACATCCAGGTACTGAAACGAGCACACCAGTATGGGAGATGTGCATGTGGACAGTTTCAAGCAGCAGCTCTTTGTGGCCACTTGGAGACAGCGCTGTGAAAAAATTTCGTACGAAGCGGGATTTGGCCAAAGTTGAAAGACCTTCCAAAACCAACCCTAAAGAACTTAGCCAAACAATGAATGTTGCAACAAGCTCCTGCAGGAAAGGTGCTTCTATGAGACAACCCCCGAGCAGGTAGCTACATTCTGCACAGTACAAAATGCAAATGAATTCCAGGCTGAAAACTCACTCCAGAAGGATGAAATGCATGTGTTTCTCTCTGAAAGAACACTCTGCCACTAGGCTTTTGCTTGCTCCTTCAAAGTCTTTGTAGAAACATGTGTTTTCACTGCTGGAATACGTTTTGGGATGCATTGTTTCAATCTCTTGCAAGCCTCATGTTGTTTCTTACACAATGTGGAAAAACAAGGAGTATGTTTCCCAAATCACTTGAAATCCAGGAAAACGCACACTACATCACTCTTGCTCATACACGATCTTTCTCCTAATGTGTTGAGAACATTCAAGAAACCAGAAAAGAAGGGTATTTTGATGTGAATTTCAGATGGCTATGTACAAAAGGACATTTCTATTGGTTGCAGAGTGCAAAACCATGATTGACCTCATGTTCTCCATGAAAACCTTACATTTCCAAGTGACCTGAGGTTGGACTTTCACAGAAAGATGTGTTTGCGTGTCTGTGGTTTAAGGAGCTCTAAGTAGTGTATTCAGTGCTGGAGAGTAACTCACCCTACAGAAGTTACACAGCGTTTTGAGAGCACCAACATGCTTCAAGCTGAAACTGCTACAAGGTGTGTGTAGCATGCAGGAAGAAGGCTTGTCATTTCAAAGAAAGAAGTGTAATCCAACATCCAGGTACTGAAACGAGCACACCAGTATGGGAGATGTGCATGTGGACAGTTTCAAGCAGCAGCTCTTTGTGGCCACTTGGAGACAGCGCTGTGAAAAAATTTCGTACGAAGCGGGATTTGGCCAAAGTTGAAAGACCTTCCAAAACCAACCCTAAAGAACTTAGACAAACAATGAATGTTGCAACAAGCTCCTGCAGGAAAGGTGC
The DNA here is from genome assembly GCF_054644295.1 of Miniopterus natalensis. NCBI lineage: Eukaryota > Metazoa > Chordata > Mammalia > Chiroptera > Miniopteridae > Miniopterus > Miniopterus natalensis. The sequence goes on along the minus strand of NW_028269929.1, from coordinate 44,216 downwards.
TTCTATGAGACAACCCCCGAGCAGGTAGCTACATTCTGCACAGTACAAAATGCAAATGAATTCCAGGCTGAAAACTCACTCCAGAAGGATGAAATGCATGTGTTTCTCTCTGAAAGAACACTCTGCCACTAGGCTTTTGCTTGCTCCTTCAAAGTCTTTGTAGAAACATGTGTTTTCACTGCTGGAATACGTTTTGGGATGCATTGTTTCAATCTCTTGCAAGCCTCATGTTGTTTCTTACACAATGTGGAAAAACAAGGAGTATGTTTCCCAAATCACTTGAAATCCAGGAAAACGCACACTACATCACTCTTGCTCATACACGATCTTTCTCCTAATGTGTTGAGAACATTCAAGAAACCAGAAAAGAAGGGTATTTTGATGTGAATTTCAGATGGCTATGTACAAAAGGACATTTCTATTGGTTGCAGAGTGCAAAACCATGATTGACCTCATGTTCTCCATGAAAACCTTACATTTCCAAGTGACCTGAGGTTGGACTTTCACAGAAAGATGTGTTTGCGTGTCTGTGGTTTAAGGAGCTCTAAGTAGTGTATTCAGTGCTGGAGAGTAACTCACCCTACAGAAGTTACACAGCGTTTTGAGAGCACCAACATGCTTCAAGCTGAAACTGCTACAAGGTGTGTGTAGCATGCAGGAAGAAGGCTTGTCATTTCAAAGAAAGAAGTGTAATCCAACATCCAGGTACTGAAACGAGCACACCAGTATGGGAGATGTGCATGTGGACAGTTTCAAGCAGCAGCTCTTTGTGGCCACTTGGAGACAGCGCTGTGAAAAAATTTCGTACGAAGCGGGATTTGGCCAAAGTTGAAAGACCTTCCAAAACCAACCCTAAAGAACTTAGCCAAACAATGAATGTTGCAACAAGCTCCTGCAGGAAAGGTGCTTCTATGAGACAACCCCCGAGCAGGTAGCTACATTCTGCACAGTACAAAATGCAAATGAATTCCAGGCTGAAAACTCACTCCAGAAGGATGAAATGCATGTGTTTCTCTCTGAAAGAACACTCTGCCACTAGGCTTTTGCTTGCTCCTTCAAAGTCTTTGTAGAAACATGTGTTTTCACTGCTGGAATACGTTTTGGGATGCATTGTTTCAATCTCTTGCAAGCCTCATGTTGTTTCTTACACAATGTGGAAAAACAAGGAGTATGTTTCCCAAATCACTTGAAATCCAGGAAAACGCACACTACATCACTCTTGCTCATACACGATCTTTCTCCTAATGTGTTGAGAACATTCAAGAAACCAGAAAAGAAGGGTATTTTGATGTGAATTTCAGATGGCTATGTACAAAAGGACATTTCTATTGGTTGCAGAGTGCAAAACCATGATTGACCTCATGTTCTCCATGAAAACCTTACATTTCCAAGTGACCTGAGGTTGGACTTTCACAGAAAGATGTGTTTGCGTGTCTGTGGTTTAAGGAGCTCTAAGTAGTGTATTCAGTGCTGGAGAGTAACTCACCCTACAGAAGTTACACAGCGTTTTGAGAGCACCAACATGCTTCAAGCTGAAACTGCTACAAGGTGTGTGTAGCATGCAGGAAGAAGGCTTGTCATTTCAAAGAAAGAAGTGTAATCCAACATCCAGGTACTGAAACGAGCACACCAGTATGGGAGATGTGCATGTGGACAGTTTCAAGCAGCAGCTCTTTGTGGCCACTTGGAGACAGCGCTGTGAAAAAATTTCGTACGAAGCGGGATTTGGCCAAAGTTGAAAGACCTTCCAAAACCAACCCTAAAGAACTTAGCCAAACAATGAATGTTGCAACAAGCTCCTGCAGGAAAGGTGCTTCTATGAGACAACCCCCGAGCAGGTAGCTACATTCTGCACAGTACAAAATGCAAATGAATTCCAGGCTGAAAACTCACTCCAGAAGGATGAAATGCATGTGTTTCTCTCTGAAAGAACACTCTGCCACTAGGCTTTTGCTTGCTCCTTCAAAGTCTTTGTAGAAACATGTGTTTTCACTGCTGGAATACGTTTTGGGATGCATTGTTTCAATCTCTTGCAAGCCTCATGTTGTTTCTTACACAATGTGGAAAAACAAGGAGTATGTTTCCCAAATCACTTGAAATCCAGGAAAACGCACACTACATCACTCTTGCTCATACACGATCTTTCTCCTAATGTGTTGAGAACATTCAAGAAACCAGAAAAGAAGGGTATTTTGATGTGAATTTCAGATGGCTATGTACAAAAGGACATTTCTATTGGTTGCAGAGTGCAAAACCATGATTGACCTCATGTTCTCCATGAAAACCTTACATTTCCAAGTGACCTGAGGTTGGACTTTCACAGAAAGATGTGTTTGCGTGTCTGTGGTTTAAGGAGCTCTAAGTAGTGTATTCAGTGCTGGAGAGTAACTCACCCTACAGAAGTTACACAGCGTTTTGAGAGCACCAACATGCTTCAAGCTGAAACTGCTACAAGGTGTGTGTAGCATGCAGGAAGAAGGCTTGTCATTTCAAAGAAAGAAGTGTAATCCAACATCCAGGTACTGAAACGAGCACACCAGTATGGGAGATGTGCATGTGGACAGTTTCAAGCAGCAGCTCTTTGTGGCCACTTGGAGACAGCGCTGTGAAAAAATTTCGTACGAAGCGGGATTTGGCCAAAGTTGAAAGACCTTCCAAAACCAACCCTAAAGAACTTAGCCAAACAATGAATGTTGCAACAAGCTCCTGCAGGAAAGGTGCTTCTATGAGACAACCCCCGAGCAGGTAGCTACATTCTGCACAGTACAAAATGCAAATGAATTCCAGGCTGAAAACTCACTCCAGAAGGATGAAATGCATGTGTTTCTCTCTGAAAGAACACTCTGCCACTAGGCTTTTGCTTGCTCCTTCAAAGTCTTTGTAGAAACATGTGTTTTCACTGCTGGAATACGTTTTGGGATGCATTGTTTCAATCTCTTGCAAGCCTCATGTTGTTTCTTACACAATGTGGAAAAACAAGGAGTATGTTTCCCAAATCACTTGAAATCCAGGAAAACGCACACTACATCACTCTTGCTCATACACGATCTTTCTCCTAATGTGTTGAGAACATTCAAGAAACCAGAAAAGAAGGGTATTTTGATGTGAATTTCAGATGGCTATGTACAAAAGGACATTTCTATTGGTTGCAGAGTGCAAAACCATGATTGACCTCATGTTCTCCATGAAAACCTTACATTTCCAAGTGACCTGAGGTTGGACTTTCACAGAAAGATGTGTTTGCGTGTCTGTGGTTTAAGGAGCTCTAAGTAGTGTATTCAGTGCTGGAGAGTAACTCACCCTACAGAAGTTACACAGCGTTTTGAGAGCACCAACATGCTTCAAGCTGAAACTGCTACAAGGTGTGTGTAGCATGCAGGAAGAAGGCTTGTCATTTCAAAGAAAGAAGTGTAATCCAACATCCAGGTACTGAAACGAGCACACCAGTATGGGAGATGTGCATGTGGACAGTTTCAAGCAGCAGCTCTTTGTGGCCACTTGGAGACAGCGCTGTGAAAAAATTTCGTACGAAGCGGGATTTGGCCAAAGTTGAAAGACCTTCCAAAACCAACCCTAAAGAACTTAGCCAAACAATGAATGTTGCAACAAGCTCCTGCAGGAAAGGTGCTTCTATGAGACAACCCCCGAGCAGGTAGCTACATTCTGCACAGTACAAAATGCAAATGAATTCCAGGCTGAAAACTCACTCCAGAAGGATGAAATGCATGTGTTTCTCTCTGAAAGAACACTCTGCCACTAGGCTTTTGCTTGCTCCTTCAAAGTCTTTGTAGAAACATGTGTTTTCACTGCTGGAATACGTTTTGGGATGCATTGTTTCAATCTCTTGCAAGCCTCATGTTGTTTCTTACACAATGTGGAAAAACAAGGAGTATGTTTCCCAAATCACTTGAAATCCAGGAAAACGCACACTACATCACTCTTGCTCATACACGATCTTTCTCCTAATGTGTTGAGAACATTCAAGAAACCAGAAAAGAAGGGTATTTTGATGTGAATTTCAGATGGCTATGTACAAAAGGACATTTCTATTGGTTGCAGAGTGCAAAACCATGATTGACCTCATGTTCTCCATGAAAACCTTACATTTCCAAGTGACCTGAGGTTGGACTTTCACAGAAAGATGTGTTTGCGTGTCTGTGGTTTAAGGAGCTCTAAGTAGTGTATTCAGTGCTGGAGAGTAACTCACCCTACAGAAGTTACACAGCGTTTTGAGAGCACCAACATGCTTCAAGCTGAAACTGCTACAAGGTGTGTGTAGCATGCAGGAAGAAGGCTTGTCATTTCAAAGAAAGAAGTGTAATCCAACATCCAGGTACTGAAACGAGCACACCAGTATGGGAGATGTGCATGTGGACAGTTTCAAGCAGCAGCTCTTTGTGGCCACTTGGAGACAGCGCTGTGAAAAAATTTCGTACGAAGCGGGATTTGGCCAAAGTTGAAAGACCTTCCAAAACCAACCCTAAAGAACTTAGCCAAACAATGAATGTTGCAACAAGCTCCTGCAGGAAAGGTGCTTCTATGAGACAACCCCCGAGCAGGTAGCTACATTCTGCACAGTACAAAATGCAAATGAATTCCAGGCTGAAAACTCACTCCAGAAGGATGAAATGCATGTGTTTCTCTCTGAAAGAACACTCTGCCACTAGGCTTTTGCTTGCTCCTTCAAAGTCTTTGTAGAAACATGTGTTTTCACTGCTGGAATACGTTTTGGGATGCATTGTTTCAATCTCTTGCAAGCCTCATGTTGTTTCTTACACAATGTGGAAAAACAAGGAGTATGTTTCCCAAATCACTTGAAATCCAGGAAAACGCACACTACATCACTCTTGCTCATACACGATCTTTCTCCTAATGTGTTGAGAACATTCAAGAAACCAGAAAAGAAGGGTATTTTGATGTGAATTTCAGATGGCTATGTACAAAAGGACATTTCTATTGGTTGCAGAGTGCAAAACCATGATTGACCTCATGTTCTCCATGAAAACCTTACATTTCCAAGTGACCTGAGGTTGGACTTTCACAGAAAGATGTGTTTGCGTGTCTGTGGTTTAAGGAGCTCTAAGTAGTGTATTCAGTGCTGGAGAGTAACTCACCCTACAGAAGTTACACAGCGTTTTGAGAGCACCAACATGCTTCAAGCTGAAACTGCTACAAGGTGTGTGTAGCATGCAGGAAGAAGGCTTGTCATTTCAAAGAAAGAAGTGTAATCCAACATCCAGGTACTGAAACGAGCACACCAGTATGGGAGATGTGCATGTGGACAGTTTCAAGCAGCAGCTCTTTGTGGCCACTTGGAGACAGCGCTGTGAAAAAATTTCGTACGAAGCGGGATTTGGCCAAAGTTGAAAGACCTTCCAAAACCAACCCTAAAGAACTTAGCCAAACAATGAATGTTGCAACAAGCTCCTGCAGGAAAGGTGCTTCTATGAGACAACCCCCGAGCAGGTAGCTACATTCTGCACAGTACAAAATGCAAATGAATTCCAGGCTGAAAACTCACTCCAGAAGGATGAAATGCATGTGTTTCTCTCTGAAAGAACACTCTGCCACTAGGCTTTTGCTTGCTCCTTCAAAGTCTTTGTAGAAACATGTGTTTTCACTGCTGGAATACGTTTTGGGATGCATTGTTTCAATCTCTTGCAAGCCTCATGTTGTTTCTTACACAATGTGGAAAAACAAGGAGTATGTTTCCCAAATCACTTGAAATCCAGGAAAACGCACACTACATCACTCTTGCTCATACACGATCTTTCTCCTAATGTGTTGAGAACATTCAAGAAACCAGAAAAGAAGGGTATTTTGATGTGAATTTCAGATGGCTATGTACAAAAGGACATTTCTATTGGTTGCAGAGTGCAAAACCATGATTGACCTCATGTTCTCCATGAAAACCTTACATTTCCAAGTGACCTGAGGTTGGACTTTCACAGAAAGATGTGTTTGCGTGTCTGTGGTTTAAGGAGCTCTAAGTAGTGTATTCAGTGCTGGAGAGTAACTCACCCTACAGAAGTTACACAGCGTTTTGAGAGCACCAACATGCTTCAAGCTGAAACTGCTACAAGGTGTGTGTAGCATGCAGGAAGAAGGCTTGTCATTTCAAAGAAAGAAGTGTAATCCAACATCCAGGTACTGAAACGAGCACACCAGTATGGGAGATGTGCATGTGGACAGTTTCAAGCAGCAGCTCTTTGTGGCCACTTGGAGACAGCGCTGTGAAAAAATTTCGTACGAAGCGGGATTTGGCCAAAGTTGAAAGACCTTCCAAAACCAACCCTAAAGAACTTAGCCAAACAATGAATGTTGCAACAAGCTCCTGCAGGAAAGGTGCTTCTATGAGACAACCCCCGAGCAGGTAGCTACATTCTGCACAGTACAAAATGCAAATGAATTCCAGGCTGAAAACTCACTCCAGAAGGATGAAATGCATGTGTTTCTCTCTGAAAGAACACTCTGCCACTAGGCTTTTGCTTGCTCCTTCAAAGTCTTTGTAGAAACATGTGTTTTCACTGCTGGAATACGTTTTGGGATGCATTGTTTCAATCTCTTGCAAGCCTCATGTTGTTTCTTACACAATGTGGAAAAACAAGGAGTATGTTTCCCAAATCACTTGAAATCCAGGAAAACGCACACTACATCACTCTTGCTCATACACGATCTTTCTCCTAATGTGTTGAGAACATTCAAGAAACCAGAAAAGAAGGGTATTTTGATGTGAATTTCAGATGGCTATGTACAAAAGGACATTTCTATTGGTTGCAGAGTGCAAAACCATGATTGACCTCATGTTCTCCATGAAAACCTTACATTTCCAAGTGACCTGAGGTTGGACTTTCACAGAAAGATGTGTTTGCGTGTCTGTGGTTTAAGGAGCTCTAAGTAGTGTATTCAGTGCTGGAGAGTAACTCACCCTACAGAAGTTACACAGCGTTTTGAGAGCACCAACATGCTTCAAGCTGAAACTGCTACAAGGTGTGTGTAGCATGCAGGAAGAAGGCTTGTCATTTCAAAGAAAGAAGTGTAATCCAACATCCAGGTACTGAAACGAGCACACCAGTATGGGAGATGTGCATGTGGACAGTTTCAAGCAGCAGCTCTTTGTGGCCACTTGGAGACAGCGCTGTGAAAAAATTTCGTACGAAGCGGGATTTGGCCAAAGTTGAAAGACCTTCCAAAACCAACCCTAAAGAACTTAGCCAAACAATGAATGTTGCAACAAGCTCCTGCAGGAAAGGTGCTTCTATGAGACAACCCCCGAGCAGGTAGCTACATTCTGCACAGTACAAAATGCAAATGAATTCCAGGCTGAAAACTCACTCCAGAAGGATGAAATGCATGTGTTTCTCTCTGAAAGAACACTCTGCCACTAGGCTTTTGCTTGCTCCTTCAAAGTCTTTGTAGAAACATGTGTTTTCACTGCTGGAATACGTTTTGGGATGCATTGTTTCAATCTCTTGCAAGCCTCATGTTGTTTCTTACACAATGTGGAAAAACAAGGAGTATGTTTCCCAAATCACTTGAAATCCAGGAAAACGCACACTACATCACTCTTGCTCATACACGATCTTTCTCCTAATGTGTTGAGAACATTCAAGAAACCAGAAAAGAAGGGTATTTTGATGTGAATTTCAGATGGCTATGTACAAAAGGACATTTCTATTGGTTGCAGAGTGCAAAACCATGATTGACCTCATGTTCTCCATGAAAACCTTACATTTCCAAGTGACCTGAGGTTGGACTTTCACAGAAAGATGTGTTTGCGTGTCTGTGGTTTAAGGAGCTCTAAGTAGTGTATTCAGTGCTGGAGAGTAACTCACCCTACAGAAGTTACACAGCGTTTTGAGAGCACCAACATGCTTCAAGCTGAAACTGCTACAAGGTGTGTGTAGCATGCAGGAAGAAGGCTTGTCATTTCAAAGAAAGAAGTGTAATCCAACATCCAGGTACTGAAACGAGCACACCAGTATGGGAGATGTGCATGTGGACAGTTTCAAGCAGCAGCTCTTTGTGGCCACTTGGAGACAGCGCTGTGAAAAAATTTCGTACGAAGCGGGATTTGGCCAAAGTTGAAAGACCTTCCAAAACCAACCCTAAAGAACTTAGCCAAACAATGAATGTTGCAACAAGCTCCTGCAGGAAAGGTGCTTCTATGAGACAACCCCCGAGCAGGTAGCTACATTCTGCACAGTACAAAATGCAAATGAATTCCAGGCTGAAAACTCACTCCAGAAGGATGAAATGCATGTGTTTCTCTCTGAAAGAACACTCTGCCACTAGGCTTTTGCTTGCTCCTTCAAAGTCTTTGTAGAAACATGTGTTTTCACTGCTGGAATACGTTTTGGGATGCATTGTTTCAATCTCTTGCAAGCCTCATGTTGTTTCTTACACAATGTGGAAAAACAAGGAGTATGTTTCCCAAATCACTTGAAATCCAGGAAAACGCACACTACATCACTCTTGCTCATACACGATCTTTCTCCTAATGTGTTGAGAACATTCAAGAAACCAGAAAAGAAGGGTATTTTGATGTGAATTTCAGATGGCTATGTACAAAAGGACATTTCTATTGGTTGCAGAGTGCAAAACCATGATTGACCTCATGTTCTCCATGAAAACCTTACATTTCCAAGTGACCTGAGGTTGGACTTTCACAGAAAGATGTGTTTGCGTGTCTGTGGTTTAAGGAGCTCTAAGTAGTGTATTCAGTGCTGGAGAGTAACTCACCCTACAGAAGTTACACAGCGTTTTGAGAGCACCAACATGCTTCAAGCTGAAACTGCTACAAGGTGTGTGTAGCATGCAGGAAGAAGGCTTGTCATTTCAAAGAAAGAAGTGTAATCCAACATCCAGGTACTGAAACGAGCACACCAGTATGGGAGATGTGCATGTGGACAGTTTCAAGCAGCAGCTCTTTGTGGCCACTTGGAGACAGCGCTGTGAAAAAATTTCGTACGAAGCGGGATTTGGCCAAAGTTGAAAGACCTTCCAAAACCAACCCTAAAGAACTTAGCCAAACAATGAATGTTGCAACAAGCTCCTGCAGGAAAGGTGCTTCTATGAGACAACCCCCGAGCAGGTAGCTACATTCTGCACAGTACAAAATGCAAATGAATTCCAGGCTGAAAACTCACTCCAGAAGGATGAAATGCATGTGTTTCTCTCTGAAAGAACACTCTGCCACTAGGCTTTTGCTTGCTCCTTCAAAGTCTTTGTAGAAACATGTGTTTTCACTGCTGGAATACGTTTTGGGATGCATTGTTTCAATCTCTTGCAAGCCTCATGTTGTTTCTTACACAATGTGGAAAAACAAGGAGTATGTTTCCCAAATCACTTGAAATCCAGGAAAACGCACACTACATCACTCTTGCTCATACACGATCTTTCTCCTAATGTGTTGAGAACATTCAAGAAACCAGAAAAGAAGGGTATTTTGATGTGAATTTCAGATGGCTATGTACAAAAGGACATTTCTATTGGTTGCAGAGTGCAAAACCATGATTGACCTCATGTTCTCCATGAAAACCTTACATTTCCAAGTGACCTGAGGTTGGACTTTCACAGAAAGATGTGTTTGCGTGTCTGTGGTTTAAGGAGCTCTAAGTAGTGTATTCAGTGCTGGAGAGTAACTCACCCTACAGAAGTTACACAGCGTTTTGAGAGCACCAACATGCTTCAAGCTGAAACTGCTACAAGGTGTGTGTAGCATGCAGGAAGAAGGCTTGTCATTTCAAAGAAAGAAGTGTAATCCAACATCCAGGTACTGAAACGAGCACACCAGTATGGGAGATGTGCATGTGGACAGTTTCAAGCAGCAGCTCTTTGTGGCCACTTGGAGACAGCGCTGTGAAAAAATTTCGTACGAAGCGGGATTTGGCCAAAGTTGAAAGACCTTCCAAAACCAACCCTAAAGAACTTAGCCAAACAATGAATGTTGCAACAAGCTCCTGCAGGAAAGGTGCTTCTATGAGACAACCCCCGAGCAGGTAGCTACATTCTGCACAGTACAAAATGCAAATGAATTCCAGGCTGAAAACTCACTCCAGAAGGATGAAATGCATGTGTTTCTCTCTGAAAGAACACTCTGCCACTAGGCTTTTGCTTGCTCCTTCAAAGTCTTTGTAGAAACATGTGTTTTCACTGCTGGAATACGTTTTGGGATGCATTGTTTCAATCTCTTGCAAGCCTCATGTTGTTTCTTACACAATGTGGAAAAACAAGGAGTATGTTTCCCAAATCACTTGAAATCCAGGAAAACGCACACTACATCACTCTTGCTCATACACGATCTTTCTCCTAATGTGTTGAGAACATTCAAGAAACCAGAAAAGAAGGGTATTTTGATGTGAATTTCAGATGGCTATGTACAAAAGGACATTTCTATTGGTTGCAGAGTGCAAAACCATGATTGACCTCATGTTCTCCATGAAAACCTTACATTTCCAAGTGACCTGAGGTTGGACTTTCACAGAAAGATGTGTTTGCGTGTCTGTGGTTTAAGGAGCTCTAAGTAGTGTATTCAGTGCTGGAGAGTAACTCACCCTACAGAAGTTACACAGCGTTTTGAGAGCACCAACATGCTTCAAGCTGAAACTGCTACAAGGTGTGTGTAGCATGCAGGAAGAAGGCTTGTCATTTCAAAGAAAGAAGTGTAATCCAACATCCAGGTACTGAAACGAGCACACCAGTATGGGAGATGTGCATGTGGACAGTTTCAAGCAGCAGCTCTTTGTGGCCACTTGGAGACAGCGCTGTGAAAAAATTTCGTACGAAGCGGGATTTGGCCAAAGTTGAAAGACCTTCCAAAACCAACCCTAAAGAACTTAGCCAAACAATGAATGTTGCAACAAGCTCCTGCAGGAAAGGTGCTTCTATGAGACAACCCCCGAGCAGGTAGCTACATTCTGCACAGTACAAAATGCAAATGAATTCCAGGCTGAAAACTCACTCCAGAAGGATGAAATGCATGTGTTTCTCTCTGAAAGAACACTCTGCCACTAGGCTTTTGCTTGCTCCTTCAAAGTCTTTGTAGAAACATGTGTTTTCACTGCTGGAATACGTTTTGGGATGCATTGTTTCAATCTCTTGCAAGCCTCATGTTGTTTCTTACACAATGTGGAAAAACAAGGAGTATGTTTCCCAAATCACTTGAAATCCAGGAAAACGCACACTACATCACTCTTGCTCATACACGATCTTTCTCCTAATGTGTTGAGAACATTCAAGAAACCAGAAAAGAAGGGTATTTTGATGTGAATTTCAGATGGCTATGTACAAAAGGACATTTCTATTGGTTGCAGAGTGCAAAACCATGATTGACCTCATGTTCTCCATGAAAACCTTACATTTCCAAGTGACCTGAGGTTGGACTTTCACAGAAAGATGTGTTTGCGTGTCTGTGGTTTAAGGAGCTCTAAGTAGTGTATTCAGTGCTGGAGAGTAACTCACCCTACAGAAGTTACACAGCGTTTTGAGAGCACCAACATGCTTCAAGCTGAAACTGCTACAAGGTGTGTGTAGCATGCAGGAAGAAGGCTTGTCATTTCAAAGAAAGAAGTGTAATCCAACATCCAGGTACTGAAACGAGCACACCAGTATGGGAGATGTGCATGTGGACAGTTTCAAGCAGCAGCTCTTTGTGGCCACTTGGAGACAGCGCTGTGAAAAAATTTCGTACGAAGCGGGATTTGGCCAAAGTTGAAAGACCTTCCAAAACCAACCCTAAAGAACTTAGCCAAACAATGAATGTTGCAACAAGCTCCTGCAGGAAAGGTGCTTCTATGAGACAACCCCCGAGCAGGTAGCTACATTCTGCACAGTACAAAATGCAAATGAATTCCAGGCTGAAAACTCACTCCAGAAGGATGAAATGCATGTGTTTCTCTCTGAAAGAACACTCTGCCACTAGGCTTTTGCTTGCTCCTTCAAAGTCTTTGTAGAAACATGTGTTTTCACTGCTGGAATACGTTTTGGGATGCATTGTTTCAATCTCTTGCAAGCCTCATGTTGTTTCTTACACAATGTGGAAAAACAAGGAGTATGTTTCCCAAATCACTTGAAATCCAGGAAAACGCACACTACATCACTCTTGCTCATACACGATCTTTCTCCTAATGTGTTGAGAACATTCAAGAAACCAGAAAAGAAGGGTATTTTGATGTGAATTTCAGATGGCTATGTACAAAAGGACATTTCTATTGGTTGCAGAGTGCAAAACCATGATTGACCTCATGTTCTCCATGAAAACCTTACATTTCCAAGTGACCTGAGGTTGGACTTTCACAGAAAGATGTGTTTGCGTGTCTGTGGTTTAAGGAGCTCTAAGTAGTGTATTCAGTGCTGGAGAGTAACTCACCCTACAGAAGTTACACAGCGTTTTGAGAGCACCAACATGCTTCAAGCTGAAACTGCTACAAGGTGTGTGTAGCATGCAGGAAGAAGGCTTGTCATTTCAAAGAAAGAAGTGTAATCCAACATCCAGGTACTGAAACGAGCACACCAGTATGGGAGATGTGCATGTGGACAGTTTCAAGCAGCAGCTCTTTGTGGCCACTTGGAGACAGCGCTGTGAAAAAATTTCGTACGAAGCGGGATTTGGCCAAAGTTGAAAGACCTTCCAAAACCAACCCTAAAGAACTTAGCCAAACAATGAATGTTGCAACAAGCTCCTGCAGGAAAGGTGCTTCTATGAGACAACCCCCGAGCAGGTAGCTACATTCTGCACAGTACAAAATGCAAATGAATTCCAGGCTGAAAACTCACTCCAGAAGGATGAAATGCATGTGTTTCTCTCTGAAAGAACACTCTGCCACTAGGCTTTTGCTTGCTCCTTCAAAGTCTTTGTAGAAACATGTGTTTTCACTGCTGGAATACGTTTTGGGATGCATTGTTTCAATCTCTTGCAAGCCTCATGTTGTTTCTTACACAATGTGGAAAAACAAGGAGTATGTTTCCCAAATCACTTGAAATCCAGGAAAACGCACACTACATCACTCTTGCTCATACACGATCTTTCTCCTAATGTGTTGAGAACATTCAAGAAACCAGAAAAGAAGGGTATTTTGATGTGAATTTCAGATGGCTATGTACAAAAGGACATTTCTATTGGTTGCAGAGTGCAAAACCATGATTGACCTCATGTTCTCCATGAAAACCTTACATTTCCAAGTGACCTGAGGTTGGACTTTCACAGAAAGATGTGTTTGCGTGTCTGTGGTTTAAGGAGCTCTAAGTAGTGTATTCAGTGCTGGAGAGTAACTCACCCTACAGAAGTTACACAGCGTTTTGAGAGCACCAACATGCTTCAAGCTGAAACTGCTACAAGGTGTGTGTAGCATGCAGGAAGAAGGCTTGTCATTTCAAAGAAAGAAGTGTAATCCAACATCCAGGTACTGAAACGAGCACACCAGTATGGGAGATGTGCATGTGGACAGTTTCAAGCAGCAGCTCTTTGTGGCCACTTGGAGACAGCGCTGTGAAAAAATTTCGTACGAAGCGGGATTTGGCCAAAGTTGAAAGACCTTCCAAAACCAACCCTAAAGAACTTAGCCAAACAATGAATGTTGCAACAAGCTCCTGCAGGAAAGGTGCTTCTATGAGACAACCCCCGAGCAGGTAGCTACATTCTGCACAGTACAAAATGCAAATGAATTCCAGGCTGAAAACTCACTCCAGAAGGATGAAATGCATGTGTTTCTCTCTGAAAGAACACTCTGCCACTAGGCTTTTGCTTGCTCCTTCAAAGTCTTTGTAGAAACATGTGTTTTCACTGCTGGAATACGTTTTGGGATGCATTGTTTCAATCTCTTGCAAGCCTCATGTTGTTTCTTACACAATGTGGAAAAACAAGGAGTATGTTTCCCAAATCACTTGAAATCCAGGAAAACGCACACTACATCACTCTTGCTCATACACGATCTTTCTCCTAATGTGTTGAGAACATTCAAGAAACCAGAAAAGAAGGGTATTTTGATGTGAATTTCAGATGGCTATGTACAAAAGGACATTTCTATTGGTTGCAGAGTGCAAAACCATGATTGACCTCATGTTCTCCATGAAAACCTTACATTTCCAAGTGACCTGAGGTTGGACTTTCACAGAAAGATGTGTTTGCGTGTCTGTGGTTTAAGGAGCTCTAAGTAGTGTATTCAGTGCTGGAGAGTAACTCACCCTACAGAAGTTACACAGCGTTTTGAGAGCACCAACATGCTTCAAGCTGAAACTGCTACAAGGTGTGTGTAGCATGCAGGAAGAAGGCTTGTCATTTCAAAGAAAGAAGTGTAATCCAACATCCAGGTACTGAAACGAGCACACCAGTATGGGAGATGTGCATGTGGACAGTTTCAAGCAGCAGCTCTTTGTGGCCACTTGGAGACAGCGCTGTGAAAAAATTTCGTACGAAGCGGGATTTGGCCAAAGTTGAAAGACCTTCCAAAACCAACCCTAAAGAACTTAGCCAAACAATGAATGTTGCAACAAGCTCCTGCAGGAAAGGTGCTTCTATGAGACAACCCCCGAGCAGGTAGCTACATTCTGCACAGTACAAAATGCAAATGAATTCCAGGCTGAAAACTCACTCCAGAAGGATGAAATGCATGTGTTTCTCTCTGAAAGAACACTCTGCCACTAGGCTTTTGCTTGCTCCTTCAAAGTCTTTGTAGAAACATGTGTTTTCACTGCTGGAATACGTTTTGGGATGCATTGTTTCAATCTCTTGCAAGCCTCATGTTGTTTCTTACACAATGTGGAAAAACAAGGAGTATGTTTCCCAAATCACTTGAAATCCAGGAAAACGCACACTACATCACTCTTGCTCATACACGATCTTTCTCCTAATGTGTTGAGAACATTCAAGAAACCAGAAAAGAAGGGTATTTTGATGTGAATTTCAGATGGCTATGTACAAAAGGACATTTCTATTGGTTGCAGAGTGCAAAACCATGATTGACCTCATGTTCTCCATGAAAACCTTACATTTCCAAGTGACCTGAGGTTGGACTTTCACAGAAAGATGTGTTTGCGTGTCTGTGGTTTAAGGAGCTCTAAGTAGTGTATTCAGTGCTGGAGAGTAACTCACCCTACAGAAGTTACACAGCGTTTTGAGAGCACCAACATGCTTCAAGCTGAAACTGCTACAAGGTGTGTGTAGCATGCAGGAAGAAGGCTTGTCATTTCAAAGAAAGAAGTGTAATCCAACATCCAGGTACTGAAACGAGCACACCAGTATGGGAGATGTGCATGTGGACAGTTTCAAGCAGCAGCTCTTTGTGGCCACTTGGAGACAGCGCTGTGAAAAAATTTCGTACGAAGCGGGATTTGGCCAAAGTTGAAAGACCTTCCAAAACCAACCCTAAAGAACTTAGCCAAACAATGAATGTTGCAACAAGCTCCTGCAGGAAAGGTGCTTCTATGAGACAACCCCCGAGCAGGTAGCTACATTCTGCACAGTACAAAATGCAAATGAATTCCAGGCTGAAAACTCACTCCAGAAGGATGAAATGCATGTGTTTCTCTCTGAAAGAACACTCTGCCACTAGGCTTTTGCTTGCTCCTTCAAAGTCTTTGTAGAAACATGTGTTTTCACTGCTGGAATACGTTTTGGGATGCATTGTTTCAATCTCTTGCAAGCCTCATGTTGTTTCTTACACAATGTGGAAAAACAAGGAGTATGTTTCCCAAATCACTTGAAATCCAGGAAAACGCACACTACATCACTCTTGCTCATACACGATCTTTCTCCTAATGTGTTGAGAACATTCAAGAAACCAGAAAAGAAGGGTATTTTGATGTGAATTTCAGATGGCTATGTACAAAAGGACATTTCTATTGGTTGCAGAGTGCAAAACCATGATTGACCTCATGTTCTCCATGAAAACCTTACATTTCCAAGTGACCTGAGGTTGGACTTTCACAGAAAGATGTGTTTGCGTGTCTGTGGTTTAAGGAGCTCTAAGTAGTGTATTCAGTGCTGGAGAGTAACTCACCCTACAGAAGTTACACAGCGTTTTGAGAGCACCAACATGCTTCAAGCTGAAACTGCTACAAGGTGTGTGTAGCATGCAGGAAGAAGGCTTGTCATTTCAAAGAAAGAAGTGTAATCCAACATCCAGGTACTGAAACGAGCACACCAGTATGGGAGATGTGCATGTGGACAGTTTCAAGCAGCAGCTCTTTGTGGCCACTTGGAGACAGCGCTGTGAAAAAATTTCGTACGAAGCGGGATTTGGCCAAAGTTGAAAGACCTTCCAAAACCAACCCTAAAGAACTTAGCCAAACAATGAATGTTGCAACAAGCTCCTGCAGGAAAGGTGCTTCTATGAGACAACCCCCGAGCAGGTAGCTACATTCTGCACAGTACAAAATGCAAATGAATTCCAGGCTGAAAACTCACTCCAGAAGGATGAAATGCATGTGTTTCTCTCTGAAAGAACACTCTGCCACTAGGCTTTTGCTTGCTCCTTCAAAGTCTTTGTAGAAACATGTGTTTTCACTGCTGGAATACGTTTTGGGATGCATTGTTTCAATCTCTTGCAAGCCTCATGTTGTTTCTTACACAATGTGGAAAAACAAGGAGTATGTTTCCCAAATCACTTGAAATCCAGGAAAACGCACACTACATCACTCTTGCTCATACACGATCTTTCTCCTAATGTGTTGAGAACATTCAAGAAACCAGAAAAGAAGGGTATTTTGATGTGAATTTCAGATGGCTATGTACAAAAGGACATTTCTATTGGTTGCAGAGTGCAAAACCATGATTGACCTCATGTTCTCCATGAAAACCTTACATTTCCAAGTGACCTGAGGTTGGACTTTCACAGAAAGATGTGTTTGCGTGTCTGTGGTTTAAGGAGCTCTAAGTAGTGTATTCAGTGCTGGAGAGTAACTCACCCTACAGAAGTTACACAGCGTTTTGAGAGCACCAACATGCTTCAAGCTGAAACTGCTACAAGGTGTGTGTAGCATGCAGGAAGAAGGCTTGTCATTTCAAAGAAAGAAGTGTAATCCAACATCCAGGTACTGAAACGAGCACACCAGTATGGGAGATGTGCATGTGGACAGTTTCAAGCAGCAGCTCTTTGTGGCCACTTGGAGACAGCGCTGTGAAAAAATTTCGTACGAAGCGGGATTTGGCCAAAGTTGAAAGACCTTCCAAAACCAACCCTAAAGAACTTAGCCAAACAATGAATGTTGCAACAAGCTCCTGCAGGAAAGGTGCTTCTATGAGACAACCCCCGAGCAGGTAGCTACATTCTGCACAGTACAAAATGCAAATGAATTCCAGGCTGAAAACTCACTCCAGAAGGATGAAATGCATGTGTTTCTCTCTGAAAGAACACTCTGCCACTAGGCTTTTGCTTGCTCCTTCAAAGTCTTTGTAGAAACATGTGTTTTCACTGCTGGAATACGTTTTGGGATGCATTGTTTCAATCTCTTGCAAGCCTCATGTTGTTTCTTACACAATGTGGAAAAACAAGGAGTATGTTTCCCAAATCACTTGAAATCCAGGAAAACGCACACTACATCACTCTTGCTCATACACGATCTTTCTCCTAATGTGTTGAGAACATTCAAGAAACCAGAAAAGAAGGGTATTTTGATGTGAATTTCAGATGGCTATGTACAAAAGGACATTTCTATTGGTTGCAGAGTGCAAAACCATGATTGACCTCATGTTCTCCATGAAAACCTTACATTTCCAAGTGACCTGAGGTTGGACTTTCACAGAAAGATGTGTTTGCGTGTCTGTGGTTTAAGGAGCTCTAAGTAGTGTATTCAGTGCTGGAGAGTAACTCACCCTACAGAAGTTACACAGCGTTTTGAGAGCACCAACATGCTTCAAGCTGAAACTGCTACAAGGTGTGTGTAGCATGCAGGAAGAAGGCTTGTCATTTCAAAGAAAGAAGTGTAATCCAACATCCAGGTACTGAAACGAGCACACCAGTATGGGAGATGTGCATGTGGACAGTTTCAAGCAGCAGCTCTTTGTGGCCACTTGGAGACAGCGCTGTGAAAAAATTTCGTACGAAGCGGGATTTGGCCAAAGTTGAAAGACCTTCCAAAACCAACCCTAAAGAACTTAGCCAAACAATGAATGTTGCAACAAGCTCCTGCAGGAAAGGTGCTTCTATGAGACAACCCCCGAGCAGGTAGCTACATTCTGCACAGTACAAAATGCAAATGAATTCCAGGCTGAAAACTCACTCCAGAAGGATGAAATGCATGTGTTTCTCTCTGAAAGAACACTCTGCCACTAGGCTTTTGCTTGCTCCTTCAAAGTCTTTGTAGAAACATGTGTTTTCACTGCTGGAATACGTTTTGGGATGCATTGTTTCAATCTCTTGCAAGCCTCATGTTGTTTCTTACACAATGTGGAAAAACAAGGAGTATGTTTCCCAAATCACTTGAAATCCAGGAAAACGCACACTACATCACTCTTGCTCATACACGATCTTTCTCCTAATGTGTTGAGAACATTCAAGAAACCAGAAAAGAAGGGTATTTTGATGTGAATTTCAGATGGCTATGTACAAAAGGACATTTCTATTGGTTGCAGAGTGCAAAACCATGATTGACCTCATGTTCTCCATGAAAACCTTACATTTCCAAGTGACCTGAGGTTGGACTTTCACAGAAAGATGTGTTTGCGTGTCTGTGGTTTAAGGAGCTCTAAGTAGTGTATTCAGTGCTGGAGAGTAACTCACCCTACAGAAGTTACACAGCGTTTTGAGAGCACCAACATGCTTCAAGCTGAAACTGCTACAAGGTGTGTGTAGCATGCAGGAAGAAGGCTTGTCATTTCAAAGAAAGAAGTGTAATCCAACATCCAGGTACTGAAACGAGCACACCAGTATGGGAGATGTGCATGTGGACAGTTTCAAGCAGCAGCTCTTTGTGGCCACTTGGAGACAGCGCTGTGAAAAAATTTCGTACGAAGCGGGATTTGGCCAAAGTTGAAAGACCTTCCAAAACCAACCCTAAAGAACTTAGCCAAACAATGAATGTTGCAACAAGCTCCTGCAGGAAAGGTGCTTCTATGAGACAACCCCCGAGCAGGTAGCTACATTCTGCACAGTACAAAATGCAAATGAATTCCAGGCTGAAAACTCACTCCAGAAGGATGAAATGCATGTGTTTCTCTCTGAAAGAACACTCTGCCACTAGGCTTTTGCTTGCTCCTTCAAAGTCTTTGTAGAAACATGTGTTTTCACTGCTGGAATACGTTTTGGGATGCATTGTTTCAATCTCTTGCAAGCCTCATGTTGTTTCTTACACAATGTGGAAAAACAAGGAGTATGTTTCCCAAATCACTTGAAATCCAGGAAAACGCACACTACATCACTCTTGCTCATACACGATCTTTCTCCTAATGTGTTGAGAACATTCAAGAAACCAGAAAAGAAGGGTATTTTGATGTGAATTTCAGATGGCTATGTACAAAAGGACATTTCTATTGGTTGCAGAGTGCAAAACCATGATTGACCTCATGTTCTCCATGAAAACCTTACATTTCCAAGTGACCTGAGGTTGGACTTTCACAGAAAGATGTGTTTGCGTGTCTGTGGTTTAAGGAGCTCTAAGTAGTGTATTCAGTGCTGGAGAGTAACTCACCCTACAGAAGTTACACAGCGTTTTGAGAGCACCAACATGCTTCAAGCTGAAACTGCTACAAGGTGTGTGTAGCATGCAGGAAGAAGGCTTGTCATTTCAAAGAAAGAAGTGTAATCCAACATCCAGGTACTGAAACGAGCACACCAGTATGGGAGATGTGCATGTGGACAGTTTCAAGCAGCAGCTCTTTGTGGCCACTTGGAGACAGCGCTGTGAAAAAATTTCGTACGAAGCGGGATTTGGCCAAAGTTGAAAGACCTTCCAAAACCAACCCTAAAGAACTTAGCCAAACAATGAATGTTGCAACAAGCTCCTGCAGGAAAGGTGCTTCTATGAGACAACCCCCGAGCAGGTAGCTACATTCTGCACAGTACAAAATGCAAATGAATTCCAGGCTGAAAACTCACTCCAGAAGGATGAAATGCATGTGTTTCTCTCTGAAAGAACACTCTGCCACTAGGCTTTTGCTTGCTCCTTCAAAGTCTTTGTAGAAACATGTGTTTTCACTGCTGGAATACGTTTTGGGATGCATTGTTTCAATCTCTTGCAAGCCTCATGTTGTTTCTTACACAATGTGGAAAAACAAGGAGTATGTTTCCCAAATCACTTGAAATCCAGGAAAACGCACACTACATCACTCTTGCTCATACACGATCTTTCTCCTAATGTGTTGAGAACATTCAAGAAACCAGAAAAGAAGGGTATTTTGATGTGAATTTCAGATGGCTATGTACAAAAGGACATTTCTATTGGTTGCAGAGTGCAAAACCATGATTGACCTCATGTTCTCCATGAAAACCTTACATTTCCAAGTGACCTGAGGTTGGACTTTCACAGAAAGATGTGTTTGCGTGTCTGTGGTTTAAGGAGCTCTAAGTAGTGTATTCAGTGCTGGAGAGTAACTCACCCTACAGAAGTTACACAGCGTTTTGAGAGCACCAACATGCTTCAAGCTGAAACTGCTACAAGGTGTGTGTAGCATGCAGGAAGAAGGCTTGTCATTTCAAAGAAAGAAGTGTAATCCAACATCCAGGTACTGAAACGAGCACACCAGTATGGGAGATGTGCATGTGGATAGTTTCAAGCAGCAGCTCTTTGTGGCCACTTGGAGACAGCGCTGTGAAAAAATTTCGTACGAAGCGGGATTTGGCCAAAGTTGAAAGACCTTCCAAAACCAACCCTAAAGAACTTAGCCAAACAATGAATGTTGCAACAAGCTCCTGCAGGAAAGGTGCTTCTATGAGACAACCCCCGAGCAGGTAGCTACATTCTGCACAGTACAAAATGCAAATGAATTCCAGGCTGAAAACTCACTCCAGAAGGATGAAATGCATGTGTTTCTCTCTGAAAGAACACTCTGCCACTAGGCTTTTGCTTGCTCCTTCAAAGTCTTTGTAGAAACATGTGTTTTCACTGCTGGAATACGTTTTGGGATGCATTGTTTCAATCTCTTGCAAGCCTCATGTTGTTTCTTACACAATGTGGAAAAACAAGGAGTATGTTTCCCAAATCACTTGAAATCCAGGAAAACGCACACTACATCACTCTTGCTCATACACGATCTTTCTCCTAATGTGTTGAGAACATTCAAGAAACCAGAAAAGAAGGGTATTTTGATGTGAATTTCAGATGGCTATGTACAAAAGGACATTTCTATTGGTTGCAGAGTGCAAAACCATGATTGACCTCATGTTCTCCATGAAAACCTTACATTTCCAAGTGACCTGAGGTTGGACTTTCACAGAAAGATGTGTTTGCGTGTCTGTGGTTTAAGGAGCTCTAAGTAGTGTATTCAGTGCTGGAGAGTAACTCACCCTACAGAAGTTACACAGCGTTTTGAGAGCACCAACATGCTTCAAGCTGAAACTGCTACAAGGTGTGTGTAGCATGCAGGAAGAAGGCTTGTCATTTCAAAGAAAGAAGTGTAATCCAACATCCAGGTACTGAAACGAGCACACCAGTATGGGAGATGTGCATGTGGACAGTTTCAAGCAGCAGCTCTTTGTGGCCACTTGGAGACAGCGCTGTGAAAAAATTTCGTACGAAGCGGGATTTGGCCAAAGTTGAAAGACCTTCCAAAACCAACCCTAAAGAACTTAGCCAAACAATGAATGTTGCAACAAGCTCCTGCAGGAAAGGTGCTTCTATGAGACAACCCCCGAGCAGGTAGCTACATTCTGCACAGTACAAAATGCAAATGAATTCCAGGCTGAAAACTCACTCCAGAAGGATGAAATGCATGTGTTTCTCTCTGAAAGAACACTCTGCCACTAGGCTTTTGCTTGCTCCTTCAAAGTCTTTGTAGAAACATGTGTTTTCACTGCTGGAATACGTTTTGGGATGCATTGTTTCAATCTCTTGCAAGCCTCATGTTGTTTCTTACACAATGTGGAAAAACAAGGAGTATGTTTCCCAAATCACTTGAAATCCAGGAAAACGCACACTACATCACTCTTGCTCATACACGATCTTTCTCCTAATGTGTTGAGAACATTCAAGAAACCAGAAAAGAAGGGTATTTTGATGTGAATTTCAGATGGCTATGTACAAAAGGACATTTCTATTGGTTGCAGAGTGCAAAACCATGATTGACCTCATGTTCTCCATGAAAACCTTACATTTCCAAGTGACCTGAGGTTGGACTTTCACAGAAAGATGTGTTTGCGTGTCTGTGGTTTAAGGAGCTCTAAGTAGTGTATTCAGTGCTGGAGAGTAACTCACCCTACAGAAGTTACACAGCGTTTTGAGAGCACCAACATGCTTCAAGCTGAAACTGCTACAAGGTGTGTGTAGCATGCAGGAAGAAGGCTTGTCATTTCAAAGAAAGAAGTGTAATCCAACATCCAGGTACTGAAACGAGCACACCAGTATGGGAGATGTGCATGTGGACAGTTTCAAGCAGCAGCTCTTTGTGGCCACTTGGAGACAGCGCTGTGAAAAAATTTCGTACGAAGCGGGATTTGGCCAAAGTTGAAAGACCTTCCAAAACCAACCCTAAAGAACTTAGCCAAACAATGAATGTTGCAACAAGCTCCTGCAGGAAAGGTGCTTCTATGAGACAACCCCCGAGCAGGTAGCTACATTCTGCACAGTACAAAATGCAAATGAATTCCAGGCTGAAAACTCACTCCAGAAGGATGAAATGCATGTGTTTCTCTCTGAAAGAACACTCTGCCACTAGGCTTTTGCTTGCTCCTTCAAAGTCTTTGTAGAAACATGTGTTTTCACTGCTGGAATACGTTTTGGGATGCATTGTTTCAATCTCTTGCAAGCCTCATGTTGTTTCTTACACAATGTGGAAAAACAAGGAGTATGTTTCCCAAATCACTTGAAATCCAGGAAAACGCACACTACATCACTCTTGCTCATACACGATCTTTCTCCTAATGTGTTGAGAACATTCAAGAAACCAGAAAAGAAGGGTATTTTGATGTGAATTTCAGATGGCTATGTACAAAAGGACATTTCTATTGGTTGCAGAGTGCAAAACCATGATTGACCTCATGTTCTCCATGAAAACCTTACATTTCCAAGTGACCTGAGGTTGGACTTTCACAGAAAGATGTGTTTGCGTGTCTGTGGTTTAAGGAGCTCTAAGTAGTGTATTCAGTGCTGGAGAGTAACTCACCCTACAGAAGTTACACAGCGTTTTGAGAGCACCAACATGCTTCAAGCTGAAACTGCTACAAGGTGTGTGTAGCATGCAGGAAGAAGGCTTGTCATTTCAAAGAAAGAAGTGTAATCCAACATCCAGGTACTGAAACGAGCACACCAGTATGGGAGATGTGCATGTGGACAGTTTCAAGCAGCAGCTCTTTGTGGCCACTTGGAGACAGCGCTGTGAAAAAATTTCGTACGAAGCGGGATTTGGCCAAAGTTGAAAGACCTTCCAAAACCAACCCTAAAGAACTTAGCCAAACAATGAATGTTGCAACAAGCTCCTGCAGGAAAGGTGCTTCTATGAGACAACCCCCGAGCAGGTAGCTACATTCTGCACAGTACAAAATGCAAATGAATTCCAGGCTGAAAACTCACTCCAGAAGGATGAAATGCATGTGTTTCTCTCTGAAAGAACACTCTGCCACTAGGCTTTTGCTTGCTCCTTCAAAGTCTTTGTAGAAACATGTGTTTTCACTGCTGGAATACGTTTTGGGATGCATTGTTTCAATCTCTTGCAAGCCTCATGTTGTTTCTTACACAATGTGGAAAAACAAGGAGTATGTTTCCCAAATCACTTGAAATCCAGGAAAACGCACACTACATCACTCTTGCTCATACACGATCTTTCTCCTAATGTGTTGAGAACATTCAAGAAACCAGAAAAGAAGGGTATTTTGATGTGAATTTCAGATGGCTATGTACAAAAGGACATTTCTATTGGTTGCAGAGTGCAAAACCATGATTGACCTCATGTTCTCCATGAAAACCTTACATTTCCAAGTGACCTGAGGTTGGACTTTCACAGAAAGATGTGTTTGCGTGTCTGTGGTTTAAGGAGCTCTAAGTAGTGTATTCAGTGCTGGAGAGTAACTCACCCTACAGAAGTTACACAGCGTTTTGAGAGCACCAACATGCTTCAAGCTGAAACTGCTACAAGGTGTGTGTAGCATGCAGGAAGAAGGCTTGTCATTTCAAAGAAAGAAGTGTAATCCAACATCCAGGTACTGAAACGAGCACACCAGTATGGGAGATGTGCATGTGGACAGTTTCAAGCAGCAGCTCTTTGTGGCCACTTGGAGACAGCGCTGTGAAAAAATTTCGTACGAAGCGGGATTTGGCCAAAGTTGAAAGACCTTCCAAAACCAACCCTAAAGAACTTAGCCAAACAATGAATGTTGCAACAAGCTCCTGCAGGAAAGGTGCTTCTATGAGACAACCCCCGAGCAGGTAGCTACATTCTGCACAGTACAAAATGCAAATGAATTCCAGGCTGAAAACTCACTCCAGAAGGATGAAATGCATGTGTTTCTCTCTGAAAGAACACTCTGCCACTAGGCTTTTGCTTGCTCCTTCAAAGTCTTTGTAGAAACATGTGTTTTCACTGCTGGAATACGTTTTGGGATGCATTGTTTCAATCTCTTGCAAGCCTCATGTTGTTTCTTACACAATGTGGAAAAACAAGGAGTATGTTTCCCAAATCACTTGAAATCCAGGAAAACGCACACTACATCACTCTTGCTCATACACGATCTTTCTCCTAATGTGTTGAGAACATTCAAGAAACCAGAAAAGAAGGGTATTTTGATGTGAATTTCAGATGGCTATGTACAAAAGGACATTTCTATTGGTTGCAGAGTGCAAAACCATGATTGACCTCATGTTCTCCATGAAAACCTTACATTTCCAAGTGACCTGAGGTTGGACTTTCACAGAAAGATGTGTTTGCGTGTCTGTGGTTTAAGGAGCTCTAAGTAGTGTATTCAGTGCTGGAGAGTAACTCACCCTACAGAAGTTACACAGCGTTTTGAGAGCACCAACATGCTTCAAGCTGAAACTGCTACAAGGTGTGTGTAGCATGCAGGAAGAAGGCTTGTCATTTCAAAGAAAGAAGTGTAATCCAACATCCAGGTACTGAAACGAGCACACCAGTATGGGAGATGTGCATGTGGACAGTTTCAAGCAGCAGCTCTTTGTGGCCACTTGGAGACAGCGCTGTGAAAAAATTTCGTACGAAGCGGGATTTGGCCAAAGTTGAAAGACCTTCCAAAACCAACCCTAAAGAACTTAGCCAAACAATGAATGTTGCAACAAGCTCCTGCAGGAAAGGTGCTTCTATGAGACAACCCCCGAGCAGGTAGCTACATTCTGCACAGTACAAAATGCAAATGAATTCCAGGCTGAAAACTCACTCCAGAAGGATGAAATGCATGTGTTTCTCTCTGAAAGAACACTCTGCCACTAGGCTTTTGCTTGCTCCTTCAAAGTCTTTGTAGAAACATGTGTTTTCACTGCTGGAATACGTTTTGGGATGCATTGTTTCAATCTCTTGCAAGCCTCATGTTGTTTCTTACACAATGTGGAAAAACAAGGAGTATGTTTCCCAAATCACTTGAAATCCAGGAAAACGCACACTACATCACTCTTGCTCATACACGATCTTTCTCCTAATGTGTTGAGAACATTCAAGAAACCAGAAAAGAAGGGTATTTTGATGTGAATTTCAGATGGCTATGTACAAAAGGACATTTCTATTGGTTGCAGAGTGCAAAACCATGATTGACCTCATGTTCTCCATGAAAACCTTACATTTCCAAGTGACCTGAGGTTGGACTTTCACAGAAAGATGTGTTTGCGTGTCTGTGGTTTAAGGAGCTCTAAGTAGTGTATTCAGTGCTGGAGAGTAACTCACCCTACAGAAGTTACACAGCGTTTTGAGAGCACCAACATGCTTCAAGCTGAAACTGCTACAAGGTGTGTGTAGCATGCAGGAAGAAGGCTTGTCATTTCAAAGAAAGAAGTGTAATCCAACATCCAGGTACTGAAACGAGCACACCAGTATGGGAGATGTGCATGTGGACAGTTTCAAGCAGCAGCTCTTTGTGGCCACTTGGAGACAGCGCTGTGAAAAAATTTCGTACGAAGCGGGATTTGGCCAAAGTTGAAAGACCTTCCAAAACCAACCCTAAAGAACTTAGCCAAACAATGAATGTTGCAACAAGCTCCTGCAGGAAAGGTGCTTCTATGAGACAACCCCCGAGCAGGTAGCTACATTCTGCACAGTACAAAATGCAAATGAATTCCAGGCTGAAAACTCACTCCAGAAGGATGAAATGCATGTGTTTCTCTCTGAAAGAACACTCTGCCACTAGGCTTTGCTAGCTCCTTCAAAGTCTTTGTAGAAACATGTGTTTTCACTGCTGGAATACGTTTTGGGATGCATTGTTTCAATCTCTTGCAAGCCTCATGTTGTTTCTTACACAATGTGGAAAAACAAGGAGTATGTTTCCCAAATCACTTGAAATCCAGGAAAACGCACACTACATCACTCTTGCTCATACACGATCTTTCTCCTAATGTGTTGAGAACATTCAAGAAACCAGAAAAGAAGGGTATTTTGATGTGAATTTCAGATGGCTATGTACAAAAGGACATTTCTATTGGTTGCAGAGTGCAAAACCATGATTGACCTCATGTTCTCCATGAAAACCTTACATTTCCAAGTGACCTGAGGTTGGACTTTCACAGAAAGATGTGTTTGCGTGTCTGTGGTTTAAGGAGCTCTAAGTAGTGTATTCAGTGCTGGAGAGTAACTCACCCTACAGAAGTTACACAGCGTTTTGAGAGCACCAACATGCTTCAAGCTGAAACTGCTACAAGGTGTGTGTAGCATGCAGGAAGAAGGCTTGTCATTTCAAAGAAAGAAGTGTAATCCAACATCCAGGTACTGAAACGAGCACACCAGTATGGGAGATGTGCATGTGGACAGTTTCAAGCAGCAGCTCTTTGTGGCCACTTGGAGACAGCGCTGTGAAAAAATTTCGTACGAAGCGGGATTTGGCCAAAGTTGAAAGACCTTCCAAAACCAACCCTAAAGAACTTAGCCAAACAATGAATGTTGCAACAAGCTCCTGCAGGAAAGGTGCTTCTATGAGACAACCCCCGAGCAGGTAGCTACATTCTGCACAGTACAAAATGCAAATGAATTCCAGGCTGAAAACTCACTCCAGAAGGATGAAATGCATGTGTTTCTCTCTGAAAGAACACTCTGCCACTAGGCTTTTGCTTGCTCCTTCAAAGTCTTTGTAGAAACATGTGTTTTCACTGCTGGAATACGTTTTGGGATGCATTGTTTCAATCTCTTGCAAGCCTCATGTTGTTTCTTACACAATGTGGAAAAACAAGGAGTATGTTTCCCAAATCACTTGAAATCCAGGAAAACGCACACTACATCACTCTTGCTCATACACGATCTTTCTCCTAATGTGTTGAGAACATTCAAGAAACCAGAAAAGAAGGGTATTTTGATGTGAATTTCAGATGGCTATGTACAAAAGGACATTTCTATTGGTTGCAGAGTGCAAAACCATGATTGACCTCATGTTCTCCATGAAAACCTTACATTTCCAAGTGACCTGAGGTTGGACTTTCACAGAAAGATGTGTTTGCGTGTCTGTGGTTTAAGGAGCTCTAAGTAGTGTATTCAGTGCTGGAGAGTAACTCACCCTACAGAAGTTACACAGCGTTTTGAGAGCACCAACATGCTTCAAGCTGAAACTGCTACAAGGTGTGTGTAGCATGCAGGAAGAAGGCTTGTCATTTCAAGAAAGAAGTGTAATCCAACATCCAGGTACTGAAACGAGCACACCAGTATGGGAGATGTGCATGTGGACAGTTTCAAGCAGCAGCTCTTTGTGGCCACTTGGAGACAGCGCTGTGAAAAAATTTCGTACGAAGCGGGATTTGGCCAAAGTTGAAAGACCTTCCAAAACCAACCCTAAAGAACTTAGCCAAACAATGAATGTTGCAACAAGCTCCTGCAGGAAAGGTGCTTCTATGAGACAACCCCCGAGCAGGTAGCTACATTCTGCACAGTACAAAATGCAAATGAATTCCAGGCTGAAAACTCACTCCAGAAGGATGAAATGCATGTGTTTCTCTCTGAAAGAACACTCTGCCACTAGGCTTTTGCTTGCTCCTTCAAAGTCTTTGTAGAAACATGTGTTTTCACTGCTGGAATACGTTTTGGGATGCATTGTTTCAATCTCTTGCAAGCCTCATGTTGTTTCTTACACAATGTGGAAAAACAAGGAGTATGTTTCCCAAATCACTTGAAATCCAGGAAAACGCACACTACATCACTCTTGCTCATACACGATCTTTCTCCTAATGTGTTGAGAACATTCAAGAAACCAGAAAAGAAGGGTATTTTGATGTGAATTTCAGATGGCTATGTACAAAAGGGACATTTCTATTGGTTGCAGAGTGCAAAACCATGATTGACCTCATGTTCTCCATGAAAACCTTACATTTCCAAGTGACCTGAGGTTGGACTTTCACAGAAAGATGTGTTTGCGTGTCTGTGGTTTAAGGAGCTCTAAGTAGTGTATTCAGTGCTGGAGAGTAACTCACCCTACAGAAGTTACACAGCGTTTTGAGAGCACCAACATGCTTCAAGCTGAAACTGCTACAAGGTGTGTGTAGCATGCAGGAAGAAGGCTTGTCATTTCAAAGAAAGAAGTGTAATCCAACATCCAGGTACTGAAACGAGCACACCAGTATGGGAGATGTGCATGTGGACAGTTTCAAGCAGCAGCTCTTTGTGGCCACTTGGAGACAGCGCTGTGAAAAAATTTCGTACGAAGCGGGATTTGGCCAAAGTTGAAAGACCTTCCAAAACCAACCCTAAAGAACTTAGCCAAACAATGAATGTTGCAACAAGCTCCTGCAGGAAAGGTGCTTCTATGAGACAACCCCCGAGCAGGTAGCTACATTCTGCACAGTACAAAATGCAAATGAATTCCAGGCTGAAAACTCACTCCAGAAGGATGAAATGCATGTGTTTCTCTCTGAAAGAACACTCTGCCACTAGGCTTTTGCTTGCTCCTTCAAAGTCTTTGTAGAAACATGTGTTTTCACTGCTGGAATACGTTTTGGGATGCATTGTTTCAATCTCTTGCAAGCCTCATGTTGTTTCTTACACAATGTGGAAAAACAAGGCAAGGAGTATGTTTCCCAAATCACTTGAAATCCAGGAAAACGCACACTACATCACTCTTGCTCATACACGATCTTTCTCCTAATGTGTTGAGAACATTCAAGAAACCAGAAAAGAAGGGTATTTTGATGTGAATTTCAGATGGCTATGTACAAAAGGACATTTCTATTGGTTGCAGAGTGCAAAACCATGATTGACCTCATGTTCTCCATGAAAACCTTACATTTCCAAGTGACCTGAGGTTGGACTTTCACAGAAAGATGTGTTTGCGTGTCTGTGGTTTAAGGAGCTCTAAGTAGTGTATTCAGTGCTGGAGAGTAACTCACCCTACAGAAGTTACACAGCGTTTTGAGAGCACCACATGCTTCAAGCTGAAACTGCTACAAGGTGTGTGTAGCATGCAGGAAGAAGGCTTGTCATTTCAAAGAAAGAAGTGTAATCCAACATCCAGGTACTGAAACGAGCACACCAGTATGGGAGATGTGCATGTGGACAGTTTCAAGCAGCAGCTCTTTGTGGCCACTTGGAGACAGCGCTGTGAAAAAATTTCGTACGAAGCGGGATTTGGCCAAAGTTGAAAGACCTTCCAAAACCAACCCTAAAGAACTTAGCCAAACAATGAATGTTGCAACAAGCTCCTGCAGGAAAGGTGCTTCTATGAGACAACCCCCGAGCAGGTAGCTACATTCTGCACAGTACAAAATGCAAATGAATTCCAGGCTGAAAACTCACTCCAGAAGGATGAAATGCATGTGTTTCTCTCTGAAAGAACACTCTGCCACTAGGCTTTTGCTTGCTCCTTCCAAAGTCTTTGTAGAAACATGTGTTTTCACTGCTGGAATACGTTTTGGGATGCATTGTTTCAATCTCTTGCAAGCCTCATGTTGTTTCTTACACAATGTGGAAAAACAAGGAGTATGTTTCCCAAATCACTTGAAATCCAGGAAAACGCACACTACATCACTCTTGCTCATACACGATCTTTCTCCTAATGTGTTGAGAACATTCAAGAAACCAGAAAAGAAGGGTATTTTGATGTGAATTTCAGATGGCTATGTACAAAAGGACATTTCTATTGGTTGCAGAGTGCAAAACCATGATTGACCTCATGTTCTCCATGAAAACCTTACATTTCCAAGTGACCTGAGGTTGGACTTTCACAGAAAGATGTGTTTGCGTGTCTGTGGTTTAAGGAGCTCTAAGTAGTGTATTCAGTGCTGGAGAGTACTCACCCTACAGAAGTTACACAGCGTTTTGAGAGCACCAACATGCTTCAAGCTGAAACTGCTACAAGGTGTGTGTAGCATGCAGGAAGAAGGCTTGTCATTTCAAAGAAAGAAGTGTAATCCAACATCCAGGTACTGAAACGAGCACACCAGTATGGGAGATGTGCATGTGGACAGTTTCAAGCAGCAGCTCTTTGTGGCCACTTGGAGACAGCGCTGTGAAAAAATTTCGTACGAAGCGGGATTTGGCCAAAGTTGAAAGACCTTCCAAAACCAACCCTAAAGAACTTAGCCAAACAATGAATGTTGCAACAAGCTCCTGCAGGAAAGGTGCTTCTATGAGACAACCCCGAGCAGGTAGCTACATTCTGCACAGTACAAAATGCAAATGAATTCCAGGCTGAAAACTCACTCCAGAAGGATGAAATGCATGTGTTTCTCTCTGAAAGAACACTCTGCCACTAGGCTTTTGCTTGCTCCTTCAAAGTCTTTGTAGAAACATGTGTTTTCACTGCTGGAATACGTTTTGGGATGCATTGTTTCAATCTCTTGCAAGCCTCATGTTGTTTCTTA
Organism: Miniopterus natalensis; assembly: GCF_054644295.1. Classification (NCBI taxonomy): domain Eukaryota; kingdom Metazoa; phylum Chordata; class Mammalia; order Chiroptera; family Miniopteridae; genus Miniopterus; species Miniopterus natalensis. Next base: position 13,136 of record NW_028269929.1, on the reverse strand, counting down.
CACAATGTGGAAAAACAAGGAGTATGTTTCCCAAATCACTTGAAATCCAGGAAAACGCACACTACATCACTCTTGCTCATACACGATCTTTCTCCTAATGTGTTGAGAACATTCAAGAAACCAGAAAAGAAGGGTATTTTGATGTGAATTTCAGATGGCTATGTACAAAAGGACATTTCTATTGGTTGCAGAGTGCAAAACCATGATTGACCTCATGTTCTCCATGAAAACCTTACATTTCCAAGTGACCTGAGGTTGGACTTTCACAGAAAGATGTGTTTGCGTGTCTGTGGTTTAAGGAGCTCTAAGTAGTGTATTCAGTGCTGGAGAGTAACTCACCCTACAGAAGTTACACAGCGTTTTGAGAGCACCAACATGCTTCAAGCTGAAACTGCTACAAGGTGTGTGTAGCATGCAGGAAGAAGGCTTGTCATTTCAAAGAAAGAAGTGTAATCCAACATCCAGGTACTGAAACGAGCACACCAGTATGGGAGATGTGCATGTGGACAGTTTCAAGCAGCAGCTCTTTGTGGCCACTTGGAGACAGCGCTGTGAAAAAATTTCGTACGAAGCGGGATTTGGCCAAAGTTGAAAGACCTTCCAAAACCAACCCTAAAGAACTTAGCCAAACAATGAATGTTGCAACAAGCTCCTGCAGGAAAGGTGCTTCTATGAGACAACCCCCGAGCAGGTAGCTACATTCTGCACAGTACAAAATGCAAATGAATTCCAGGCTGAAAACTCACTCCAGAAGGATGAAATGCATGTGTTTCTCTCTGAAAGAACACTCTGCCACTAGGCTTTTGCTTGCTCCTTCAAAGTCTTTGTAGAAACATGTGTTTTCACTGCTGGAATACGTTTTGGGATGCATTGTTTCAATCTCTTGCAAGCCTCATGTTGTTTCTTACACAATGTGAAAAACAAGGAGTATGTTTCCCAAATCACTTGAAATCCAGGAAAACGCACACTACATCACTCTTGCTCATACACGATCTTTCTCCTAATGTGTTGAGAACATTCAAGAAACCAGAAAAGAAGGGTATTTTGATGTGAATTTCAGATGGCTATGTACAAAAGGACATTTCTATTGGTTGCAGAGTGCAAAACCATGATTGACCTCATGTTCTCCATGAAAACCTTACATTTCCAAGTGACCTGAGGTTGGACTTTCACAGAAAGATGTGTTTGCGTGTCTGTGTTTTAAGGAGCTCTAAGTAGTGTATTCAGTGCTGGAGAGTAACTCACCCTACAGAAGTTACACAGCGTTTTGAGAGCACCAACATGCTTCAAGCTGAAACTGCTACAAGGTGTGTGTAGCATGCAGGAAGAAGGCTTGTCATTTCAAAGAAAGAAGTGTAATCCAACATCCAGGTACTGAAACGAGCACACCAGTATGGGAGATGTGCATGTGGACAGTTTCAAGCAGCAGCTCTTTGTGGCCACTTGGAGACAGCGCTGTGAAAAAATTTCGTACGAAGCGGGATTTGGCCAAAGTTGAAAGACCTTCCAAAACCAACCCTAAAGAACTTAGCCAAACAATGAATGTTGCAACAAGCTCCTGCAGGAAAGGTGCTTCTATGAGACAACCCCCGAGCAGGTAGCTACATTCTGCACAGTACAAAATGCAAATGAATTCCAGGCTGAAAACTCACTCCAGAAGGATGAAATGCATGTGTTTCTCTCTGAAAGAACACTCTGCCACTAGGCTTTTGCTTGCTCCTTCAAAGTCTTTGTAGAAACATGTGTTTTCACTGCTGGAATACGTTTTGGGATGCATTGTTTCAATCTCTTGCAAGCCTCATGTTGTTTCTTACACAATGTGGAAAAACAAGGAGTATGTTTCCCAAATCACTTGAAATCCAGGAAAACGCACACTACATCACTCTTGCTCATACACGATCTTTCTCCTAATGTGTTGAGAACATTCAAGAAACCAGAAAAGAAGGGTATTTTGATGTGAATTTCAGATGGCTATGTACAAAAGGACATTTCTATTGGTTGCAGAGTGCAAACCATGATTGACCTCATGTTCTCCATGAAAACCTTACATTTCCAAGTGACCTGAGGTTGGACTTTCACAGAAAGATGTGTTTGCGTGTCTGTGGTTTAAGGAGCTCTAAGTAGTGTATTCAGTGCTGGAGAGTAACTCACCCTACAGAAGTTACACAGCGTTTTGAGAGCACCAACATGCTTCAAGCTGAAACTGCTACAAGGTGTGTGTAGCATGCAGGAAGAAGGCTTGTCATTTCAAAGAAAGAAGTGTAATCCAACATCCAGGTACTGAAACGAGCACACCAGTATGGGAGATGTGCATGTGGACAGTTTCAAGCAGCAGCTCTTTGTGGCCACTTGGAGACAGCGCTGTGAAAAAATTTCGTACGAAGCGGGATTTGGCCAAAGTTGAAAGACCTTCCAAAACCAACCCTAAAGAACTTAGCCAAACAATGAATGTTGCAACAAGCTCCTGCAGGAAAGGTGCTTCTATGAGACAACCCCCGAGCAGGTAGCTACATTCTGCACAGTACAAAATGCAAATGAATTCCAGGCTGAAAAACTCACTCCAGAAGGATGAAATGCATGTGTTTCTCTCTGAAAGAACACTCTGCCACTAGGCTTTTGCTTGCTCCTTCAAAGTCTTTGTAGAAACCATGTGTTTTCACTGCTGGAATACGTTTTGGGATGCATTGTTTCAATCTCTTGCAAGCCTCATGTTGTTTCTTACACAATGTGGAAAAACAAGAGTATGTTTCCCAAATCACTTGAAATCCAGGAAAACGCACACTACATCACTCTTGCTCATACACGATCTTTCTCCTAATGTGTTGAGAACATTCAAGAAACCAGAAAAGAAGGGTATTTTGATGTGAATTTCAGATGGCTATGTACAAAAGGACATTTCTATTGGTTGCAGAGTGCAAAACCATGATTGACCTCATGTTCTCCATGAAAACCTTACATTTCCAAGTGACCTGAGGTTGGACTTTCACAGAAAGATGTGTTTGCGTGTCTGTGGTTTAAGGAGCTCTAAGTAGTGTATTCAGTGCTGGAGAGTAACTCACCCTACAGAAGTTACACAGCGTTTTGAGAGCACCAACATGCTTCAAGCTGAAACTGCTACAAGGTGTGTGTAGCATGCAGGAAGAAGGCTTGTCATTTCAAAGAAAGAAGTGTAATCCAACATCCAGGTACTGAAACGAGCACACCAGTATGGGAGATGTGCATGTGGACAGTTTCAAGCAGCAGCTCTTTGTGGCCACTTGGAGACAGCGCTGTGAAAAAATTTCGTACGAAGCGGGATTTGGCCAAAGTTGAAAGACCTTCCAAAACCAACCCTAAAGAACTTAGCCAAACAATGAATGTTGCAACAAGCTCCTGCAGGAAAGGTGCTTCTATGAGACAACCCCCGAGCAGGTAGCTACATTCTGCACAGTACAAAATGCAAATGAATTCCAGGCTGAAAACTCACTCCAGAAGGATGAAATGCATGTGTTTCTCTCTGAAAGAACACTCTGCCACTAGGCTTTTGCTTGCTCCTTCAAAGTCTTTGTAGAAACATGTGTTTTCACTGCTGGAATACGTTTTGGGATGCATTGTTTCAATCTCTTGCAAGCCTCATGTTGTTTCTTACACAATGTGGAAAAACAAGGAGTATGTTTCCCAAATCACTTGAAATCCAGGAAAACGCACACTACATCACTCTTGCTCATACACGATCTTTCTCCTAATGTGTTGAGAACATTCAAGAAACCAGAAAAGAAGGGTATTTTGATGTGAATTTCAGATGGCTATGTACAAAAGGACATTTCTATTGGTTGCAGAGTGCAAAACCATGATTGACCTCATGTTCTCCATGAAAACCTTACATTTCCAAGTGACCTGAGGTTGGACTTTCACAGAAAGATGTGTTTGCGTGGTCTGTGGTTTAGGAGCTCTAAGTAGTGTATTCAGTGCTGGAGAGTAACTCACCCTACAGAAGTTACACAGCGTTTTGAGAGCACCAACATGCTTCAAGCTGAAACTGCTACAAGGTGTGTGTAGCATGCAGGAAGAAGGCTTGTCATTTCAAAGAAAGAAGTGTAATCCAACATCCAGGTACTGAAACGAGCACACCAGTATGGGAGATGTGCATGTGGACAGTTTCAAGCAGCAGCTCTTTGTGGCCACTTGGAGACAGCGCTGTGAAAAAATTTCGTACGAAGCGGATTTGGCCAAAGTTGAAAGACCCTTCCAAAACCAACCCTAAAGAACTTAGCCAAACAATGAATGTTGCAACAAGCTCCTGCAGGAAAGGTGCTTCTATGAGACAACCCCCGAGCAGGTAGCTACATTCTGCACAGTACAAAATGCAAATGAATTCCAGGCTGAAACTCACTCCAGAAGGATGAAATGCATGTGTTTCTCTCTGAAAGAACACTCTGCCACTAGGCTTTTGCTTGCTCCTTCAAAGTCTTTGTAGAAACATGTGTTTTCACTGCTGGAATACGTTTTGGGATGCATTGTTTCAATCTCTGCAAGCCTCATGTTGTTTCTTACACAATGTGGAAAAACAAGGAGTATGTTTCCCAAATCACTTGAAATCCAGGAAAACGCACACTACATCACTCTTGCTCATACACGATCTTTCTCCTAATGTGTTGAGAACATTCAAGAAACCAGAAAAGAAGGGTATTTTGATGTGAATTTCAGATGGCTATGTACAAAAGGACATTTCTATTGGTTGCAGAGTGCAAAACCATGATTGACCTCATGTTCTCCATGAAAACCTTACATTTCCAAGTGACCTGAGGTTGGACTTTCACAGAAAGATGTGTTTGCGTGTCTGTGGTTTAAGGAGCTCTAAGTAGTGTATTCAGTGCTGGAGAGTAACTCACCCTACAGAAGTTACACAGCGTTTTGAGAGCACCAACATGCTTCAAGCTGAAACTGCTACAAGGTGTGTGTAGCATGCAGGAAGAAGGCTTGTCATTTCAAAGAAAGAAGTGTAATCCAACATCCAGGTACTGAAAGGAGCACACCAGTATGGGAGATGTGCATGTGGACAGTTTCAAGCAGCAGCTCTTTGTGGCCACTTGGAGACAGCGCTGTGAAAAAATTTCGTACGAAGCGGGATTTGGCCAAAGTTGAAAGACCTTCCAAAACCAACCCTAAAGAACTTAGCCAAACAATGAATGTTGCAACAAGCTCCTGCAGGAAAGGTGCTTCTATGAGACAACCCCCGAGCAGGTAGCTACATTCTGCACAGTACAAAATGCAAATGAATTCCAGGCTGAAAACTCACTCCAGAAGGATGAAATGCATGTGTTTCTCTCTGAAAGAACACTCTGCCACTAGGCTTTTGCTTGCTCCTTCAAAGTCTTTGTAGAAACATGTGTTTTCACTGCTGGAATACGTTTTGGGATGCATTGTTTCAATCTCTTGCAAGCCTCATGTTGTTTCTTACACAATGTGGAAAAACAAGGAGTATGTTTCCCAAATCACTTGAAATCCAGGAAAACGCACACTACATCACTCTTGCTCATACACGATCTTTCTCCTAATGTGTTGAGAACATTCAAGAAACCAGAAAAGAAGGGTATTTTGATGTGAATTTCAGATGGCTATGTACAAAAGGACATTTCTATTGGTTGCAGAGTGCAAAACCATGATTGACCTCATGTTCTCCATGAAAACCTTACATTTCCAAGTGACCTGAGGTTGGACTTTCACAGAAAGATGTGTTTGCGTGTCTGTGGTTTAGGAGCTCTAAGTAGTGTATTCAGTGCTGGAGAGTAACTCACCCTACAGAAGTTACACAGCGTTTTGAGAGCACCAACATGCTTCAAGCTGAAACTGCTACAAGGTGTGTGTAGCATGCAGGAAGAAGGCTTGTCATTTCAAAGAAAGAAGTGTAATCCAACATCCAGGTACTGAAACGAGCACACCAGTATGGGAGATGTGCATGTGGACAGTTTCAAGCAGCAGCTCTTTGTGGCCACTTGGAGACAGCGCTGTGAAAAAATTTCGTACGAAGCGGGATTTGGCCAAAGTTGAAAGACCTTCCAAAACCAACCCTAAAGAACTTAGCCAAACAATGAATGTTGCAACAAGCTCCTGCAGGAAAGGTGCTTCTATGAGACAACCCCCGAGCAGGTAGCTACATTCTGCACAGTACAAAATGCAAATGAATTCCAGGCTGAAAACTCACTCCAGAAGGATGAAATGCATGTGTTTCTCTCTGAAAGAACACTCTGCCACTAGGCTTTTGCTTGCTCCTTCAAAGTCTTTGTAGAAACATGTGTTTTCACTGCTGGAATACGTTTTGGGATGCATTGTTTCAATCTCTTGCAAGCCTCATGTTGTTTCTTACACAATGTGGAAAAACAAGGAGTATGTTTCCCAAATCACTTGAAATCCAGGAAAACGCACACTACATCACTCTTGCTCATACACGATCTTTCTCCTAATGTGTTGAGAACATTCAAGAAACCAGAAAAGAAGGGTATTTTGATGTGAATTTCAGATGGCTATGTACAAAAGGACATTTCTATTGGTTGCAGAGTGCAAAACCATGATTGACCTCATGTTCTCCATGAAAACCTTACATTTCCAAGTGACCTGAGGTTGGACTTTCACAGAAAGATGTGTTTGCGTGTCTGTGGTTTAAGGAGCTCTAAGTAGTGTATTCAGTGCTGGAGAGTAACTCACCCTACAGAAGTTACACAGCGTTTTGAGAGCACCAACATGCTTCAAGCTGAAACTGCTACAAGGGTGTGTGTAGCATGCAGGAAGAAGGCTTGTCATTTCAAAGAAAGAAGTGTAATCCAACATCCAGGTACTGAAACGAGCACACCAGTATGGGAGATGTGCATGTGGACAGTTTCAAGCAGCAGCTCTTTGTGGCCACTTGGAGACAGCGCTGTGAAAAAAATTTCGTACGAAGCGGGATTTGGCCAAAGTTGAAAGACCTTCCAAAACCAACCCTAAAGAACTTAGCCAAACAATGAATGTTGCAACAAGCTCCTGCAGGAAAGGTGCTTCTATGAGACAACCCCCGAGCAGGTAGCTACATTCTGCACAGTACAAAATGCAAATGAATTCCAGGCTGAAAACTCACTCCAGAAGGATGAAATGCATGTGTTTCTCTCTGAAAGAACACTCTGCCACTAGGCTTTTGCTTGCTCCTTCAAAGTCTTTGTAGAAACATGTGTTTTCACTGCTGGAATACGTTTTGGGATGCATTGTTTCAATCTCTTGCAAGCCCTCATGTTGTTTCTTACACAATGTGGAAAAACAAGGAGTATGTTTCCCAAATCACTTGAAATCCAGGAAAACGCACACTACATCACTCTTGCTCATACACGATCTTTCTCCTAATGTGTTGAGAACATTCAAGAAACCAGAAAAGAAGGGTATTTTGATGTGAATTTCAGATGGCTATGTACAAAAGGACATTTCTATTGGTTGCAGAGTGCAAAACCATGATTGACCTCATGTTCTCCATGAAAACCTTACATTTCCAAGTGACCTGAGGTTGGACTTTCACAGAAAGATGTGTTTGCGTGTCTGTGGTTTAAGGAGCTCTAAGTAGTGTATTCAGTGCTGGAGAGTAACTCACCCTACAGAAGTTACACAGCGTTTGAGAGCACCAACATGCTTCAAGCTGAAACTGCTACAAGGTGTGTGTAGCATGCAGGAAGAAGGCTTGTCATTTCAAAGAAAGAAGTGTAATCCAACATCCAGGTACTGAAACGAGCACACCAGTATGGGAGATGTGCATGTGGACAGTTTCAAGCAGCAGCTCTTTGTGGCCACTTGGAGACAGCGCTGTGAAAAAATTTCGTACGAAGCGGGATTTGGCCAAAGTTGAAAGACCTTCCAAAACCAACCCTAAAGAACTTAGCCAAACAATGAATGTTGCAACAAGCTCCTGCAGGAAAGGTGCTTCTATGAGACAACCCCCGAGCAGGTAGCTACATTCTGCACAGTACAAAATGCAAATGAATTCCAGGCTGAAAACTCACTCCAGAAGGATGAAATGCATGTGTTTCTCTCTGAAAGAACACTCTGCCACTAGGCTTTTGCTGCTCCTTCAAAGTCTTTGTAGAAACATGTGTTTTCACTGCTGGAATACGTTTTGGGATGCATTGTTTCAATCTCTTGCAAGCCTCATGTTGTTTCTTACACAATGTGGAAAAACAAGGAGTATGTTTCCCAAATCACTTGAAATCCAGGAAAACGCACACTACATCACTCTTGCTCATACACGATCTTTCTCCTAATGTGTTGAGAACATTCAAGAAACCAGAAAAGAAGGGTATTTTGATGTGAATTTCAGATGGCTATGTACAAAAGGACATTTCTATTGGTTGCAGAGTGCAAAACCATGATTGACCTCATGTTCTCCATGAAAACCTTACATTTCCAAGTGACCTGAGGTTGGACTTTCACAGAAAGATGTGTTTGCGTGTCTGTGGTTTAAGGAGCTCTAAGTAGTGTATTCAGTGCTGGAGAGTAACTCACCCTACAGAAGTTACACAGCGTTTTGAGAGCACCAACATGCTTCAAGCTGAAACTGCTACAAGGTGTGTGTAGCATGCAGGAAGAAGGCTTGTCATTTCAAAGAAAGAAGTGTAATCCAACATCCAGGTACTGAAACGAGCACACCAGTATGGGAGATGTGCATGTGGACAGTTTCAAGCAGCAGCTCTTTGTGGCCACTTGGAGACAGCGCTGTGAAAAAATTTCGTACGAAGCGGGATTTGGCCAAAGTTGAAAGACCTTCCAAAACCAACCTAAAGAACTTAGCCAAACAATGAATGTTGCAACAAGCTCCTGCAGGAAAGGTGCTTCTATGAGACAACCCCCGAGCAGGTAGCTACATTCTGCACAGTACAAAATGCAAATGAATTCCAGGCTGAAAACTCACTCCAGAAGGATGAAATGCATGTGTTTCTCTCTGAAAGAACACTCTGCCACTAGGCTTTTGCTTGCTCCTTCAAAGTCTTTGTAGAAACATGTGTTTTCACTGCTGGAATACGTTTTGGGATGCATTGTTTCAATCTCTTGCAAGCCTCATGTTGTTTCTTACACAATGTGGAAAAACAAGGAGTATGTTTCCCAAATCACTTGAAATCCAGGAAAACGCACACTACATCACTCCTTGCTCATACACGATCTTTCTCCTAATGTGTTGAGAACATTCAAGAAACCAGAAAAGAAGGGTATTTTGATGTGAATTTCAGATGGCTATGTACAAAAGGACATTTCTATTGGTTGCAGAGTGCAAAACCATGATTGACCTCATGTTCTCCATGAAAACCTTACATTTCCAAGTGACCTGAGGTTGGACTTTCACAGAAAGATGTGTTTGCGTGTCTGTGGTTTAAGGAGCTCTAAGTAGTGTATTCAGTGCTGGAGAGTAACTCACCTACAGAAGTTACACAGCGTTTTGAGAGCACCAACATGCTTCAAGCTGAAACTGCTACAAGGTGTGTGTAGCATGCAGGAAGAAGGCTTGTCATTTCAAAGAAAGAAGTGTAATCCAACATCCAGGTACTGAAACGAGCACACCAGTATGGGAGATGTGCATGTGGACAGTTTCAAGCAGCAGCTCTTTGTGGCCACTTGGAGACAGCGCTGTGAAAAAATTTCGTACGAAGCGGGATTTGGCCAAAGTTGAAAGACCTTCCAAAACAACCCTAAAGAACTTAGCCAAACAATGAATGTTGCAACAAGCTCCTGCAGGAAAGGTGCTTCTATGAGACAACCCCCGAGCAGGTAGCTACATTCTGCACAGTACAAAATGCAAATGAATTCCAGCTGAAAACTCACTCCAGAAGGATGAAATGCATGTGTTTCTCTCTGAAAGAACACTCTGCCACTAGGCTTTTGCTTGCTCCTTCAAAGTCTTTGTAGAAACATGTGTTTTCACTGCTGGAATACGTTTTGGGATGCATTGTTTCAATCTCTTGCAAGCCTCATGTTGTTTCTTACACAATGTGGAAAAACAAGGAGTATGTTTCCCAAATCACTTGAAATCCAGGAAAACGCACACTACATCACTCTTGCTCATACACGATCTTTCTCCTAATGTGTTGAGAACATTCAAGAAACCAGAAAAGAAGGGTATTTTGATGTGAATTTCAGATGGCTATGTACAAAAGGACATTTCTATTGGTTGCAGAGTGCAAAACCATGATTGACCTCATGTTCTCCATGAAAACCTTACATTTCCAAGTGACCTGAGGTTGGACTTTCACAGAAAGATGTGTTTGCGTGTCTGTGGTTTAAGGAGCTCTAAGTAGTGTATTCAGTGCTGGAGAGTAACTCACCCTACAGAAGTTACACAGCGTTTTGAGAGCACCAACATGCTTCAAGCTGAAACTGCTACAAGGTGTGTGTAGCATGCAGGAAGAAGGCTTGTCATTTCAAAGAAAGAAGTGTAATCCAACATCCAGGTACTGAAACGAGCACACCAGTATGGGAGATGTGCATGTGGACAGTTTCAAGCAGCAGCTCTTTGTGGCCACTTGGAGACAGCGCTGTGAAAAAATTTCGTACGAAGCGGGATTTGGCCAAAGTTGAAAGACCTTCCAAAACCAACCCTAAAGAACTTAGCCAAACAATGAATGTTGCAACAAGCTCCTGCAGGAAAGGTGCTTCTATGAGACAACCCCCGAGCAGGTAGCTACATTCTGCACAGTACAAAATGCAAATGAATTCCAGGCTGAAAACTCACTCCAGAAGGATGAAATGCATGTGTTTCTCTCTGAAAGAACACTCTGCCACTAGGCTTTTGCTTGCTCCTTCAAAGTCTTTGTAGAAACATGTGTTTTCACTGCTGGAATACGTTTTGGATGCATTGTTTCAATCTCTTGCAAGCCTCATGTTGTTTCTTACACAATGTGGAAAAACAAGGAGTATGTTTTCCCAAATCACTTGAAATCCAGGAAAACGCACACTACATCACTCTTGCTCATACACGATCTTTCTCCTAATGTGTTGAGAACATTCAAGAAACCAGAAAAGAAGGGTATTTTGATGTGAATTTCAGATGGCTATGTACAAAAGGACATTTCTATTGTTGCAGAGTGCAAAACCATGATTGACCTCATGTTCTCCATGAAAACCTTACATTTCCAAGTGACCTGAGGTTGGACTTTCACAGAAAGATGGTGTTTGCGTGTCTGTGGTTTAAGGAGCTCTAAGTAGTGTATTCAGTGCTGGAGAGTAACTCACCCTACAGAAGTTACACAGCGTTTGAGAGCACCAACATGCTTCAAGCTGAAACTGCTACAAGGTGTGTGTAGCATGCAGGAAGAAGGCTTGTCATTTCAAAGAAAGAAGTGTAATCCAACATCCAGGTACTGAAACGAGCACACCAGTATGGGAGATGTGCATGTGGACAGTTTCAAGCAGCAGCTCTTTGTGGCCACTTGGAGACAGCGCTGTGAAAAAATTTCGTACGAAGCGGGATTTGGCCAAAGTTGAAAGACCTTCCAAAACCAACCCTAAAGAACTTAGCCAAACAATGAATGTTGCAACAAGCTCCTGCAGGAAAGGTGCTTCTATGAGACAACCCCCGAGCAGGTAGCTACATTCTGCACAGTACAAAATGCAAATGAATTCCAGGCTGAAAACTCACTCCAGAAGGATGAAATGCATGTGTTTCTCTCTGAAAGAACACTCTGCCACTAGGCTTTTGCTTGCTCCTTCAAAGTCTTTGTAGAAACATGTGTTTTCACTGCTGGAATACGTTTTGGATGCATTGTTTCAATCTCTTGCAAGCCTCATGTTGTTTCTTACACAATGTGGAAAAACAAGGAGTATGTTTCCCAAATCACTTGAAATCCAGGAAAACGCACACTACATCACTCTTGCTCATACACGATCTTTCTCCTAATGTGTTGAGAACATTCAAGAAACCAGAAAAGAAGGGTATTTTGATGTGAATTTCAGATGGCTATGTACAAAAGGACATTTCTATTGGTTGCAGAGTGCAAAACCATGATTGACCTCATGTTCTCCATGAAAACCTTACATTTCCAAGTGACCTGAGGTTGGACTTTCACAGAAAGATGTGTTTGCGTGTCTGTGGTTTAAGGAGCTCTAAGTAGTGTATTCAGTGCTGGAGAGTAACTCACCCTACAGAAGTTACACAGCGTTTTGAGAGCACCAACATGCTTCAAGCTGAAACTGCTACAAGGTGTGTGTAGCATGCAGGAAGAAGGCTTGTCATTTCAAAGAAAGAAGTGTAATCCAACATCCAGGTACTGAAACGAGCACACCAGTATGGGAGATGTGCATGTGGACAGTTTCAAGCAGCAGCTCTTTGTGGCCACTTGGAGACAGCGCTGTGAAAAAATTTCGTACGAAGCGGGATTTGGCCAAAGTTGAAAGACCTTCCAAAACCAACCCTAAAGAACTTAGCCAAACAATGAATGTTGCAACAAGCTCCTGCAGGAAAGGTGCTTCTATGAGACAACCCCGAGCAGGTAGCTACATTCTGCACAGTACAAAATGCAAATGAATTCCAGGCTGAAAACTCACTCCAGAAGGATGAAATGCATGTGTTTCTCTCTGAAAGAACACTCTGCCACTAGGCTTTTGCTTGCTCCTTCAAAGTCTTTGTAGAAACATGTGTTTTCACTGCTGGAATACGTTTTGGGATGCATTGTTTCAATCTCTTGCAAGCCTCATGTTGTTTCTTACACAATGTGAAAAACAAGGAGTATGTTTCCCAAATCACTGAAATCCAGGAAAACGCACACTACATCACTCTTGCTCATACACGATCTTTCTCCTAATGTGTTGAGAACATTCAAGAAACCAGAAAAGAAGGGTATTTTGATGTGAATTTCAGATGGCTATGTACAAAAGGACATTTCTATTGGTTGCAGAGTGCAAAACCATGATTGACCTCATGTTCTCCATGAAACCTTACATTTCCAAGTGACCTGAGGTTGACTTTCACAGAAAGATGTGTTTGCGTGTCTGTGGTTTAAGGAGCTCTAAGTAGTGTATTCAGTGCTGGAGAGTAACTCACCCTACAGAAGTTACACAGCGTTTTGAGAGCACCAACATGCTTCAAGCTGAAACTGCTACAAGGTGTGTGTAGCATGCAGGAAGAAGGCTTGTCATTTCAAAGAAAGAAGTGT